>NC_083834.1:3650507-3665507 GCF_015708825.2 Lethenteron reissneri
ACCCGTACCCGTTTGCGACCCTGGGGTACGGGTAGCCGGGTATCGGGTAGGGTACGGGTATCGGGTATGGGTAGCCGGGTATCGGGTAGGGTACGGGTATCCAGTAGGGTACGGGTATCGGGTAGGGGTAGCCGGGTATCCGGTAGGGTACGGGTATCGGGTAGGGGTAGCCGGGTATCCGGTAGGGTACGGGTATCGGGTAGCCGGGTATCCGGTAGGGTACGGGTATCGGGTACGGGTAGCTGGGTATCGGGTAGGGTACGGGTATCGGCTACCTGATTGCGACCTCTGCCCTGCAGGTGTCCCCCATGAAGAACTGCCGCGAGCACTTCGTCCTGGGGGCGCTGGGCGGCCACCTGATGTCCGCCGGCGGGCGCAACGAGCTGCGCCAAGTGTTGCCCACAGTGGAGCGCTACTCCCCCGGGGACGACTCGTGGACCTTCGTGCGCCCCTTCGACCGCTCGCTCTCCTGCCACGCCGGCTGCGTGGCGGACGGGCGCCTCTGGGTGTCGGGTAAGATTGGGCACCGGCGGGCACTGGTCTCGCTGAACGGGGCTTGCCCCGACAGTCTGTCGAACGGTGTACTACTTGTGTTGTGGTTATTGCAACATGATGCCTTGAATAAAGGTGTCAGTTTTGTACAAGTTTAAAGGGTAAAAACCTACTACTATATTTTGCCACTGGTAAAAGAGATCTCATAGTGGTGTCGCGATGTCGCTTTTCGCGGCCGGTATCGTTCGTAGTGAAGGTTTTTCAGTAGTAGGTTTTTACCCTTTCAACTGGTACAAAAACTGAATGATGCCTTGTATAAAGGTGTCAGTTTTTGTACCAGTTGAAAGGGTAAAAACCTATTACTATATTTTGCCACTGGTAAAGGAGGTGTCTCATAAGGTTTTTCAGGTTGGGTCACGTGAGCGGGAACGGGTCATGACCCTCCGTCACTACTACCCGGGTGGTCCACCCCAGTGTGTTGGAGAGTGAATCCACGACGTTTAAAATATTTGAGTACGAATATTCTGGCAAATCGCTGGATGTAATTACCGGCGAAACATCTTCTTGGTTCTTTCGGTAAAGTCACGTAGAAGGGAAATAATAAAGTAATAAAAAGAAAACATAATAAAATACAATTCTCACGACGTTTCGGCCACAACGCAAGCAGCCGTCCTCAGGTGAAGAACAGGTCTGTCGGAAAGACACCTGAGGACGGCTGCTTGCGTTGTGGCCGAAACGTCGTGAGAATTGTATTTTATGATGTTTTATTTTTATTATTTTATTATTTCCCTTCTACGTGATGACTTTACCGAAAGAACCAAGAAGATGAATCCCTGCAGTCACAAAAGCTTTAAATCGAAATTTTACCAACGAAACGTCGTACTACTCGCATTGTAAATGTCGTGGATTTACTCTCCAACACACCGGTGGGCTGAAGCAGTCGCTGATTGGCGCGTTTTGTTAACGCGACAAACCTCGAAGTCTGTTACAGCTACACGGGGGGATCGTTGTGCAGTGAGCGGTGGCGCAGTGGTTAGCGCACTGCGCTACAAACCCGGCCACACGATCTCCATTCACGGCCAACATCAGTGATGAATACCTCATCCTGCCCCACTGGTAGCGTAGAGGCCCGGGCCTGGGCCTCCCCTAGGTCGACTCAGCCTCAAATGAGTACCTGGTGCGGTGTGTAAACATCGCCACTGGGGAGACAAAGGCGGCCGGGCGTGGTGCTGGCCACCCACCCCCTCGTGTGCCGTGCCGGCCTTCATAGGTGCTCGCTAACAGCACTTGCCCCAACAGTCTGTCAAGGCTACACGGGGGATCTGCTTTGTCTCCGTTGTATTCACTGTGTGTGTGTGTGTGGTGCGTTGCTGTGTGTGTGTGTGGTTTGTTGCTGTGTGTGTGTGGTGCGTTGCTGTGTGTGTGGTGCGTTGCTGTGTGTGTGTGTGTGGTGCGTTGCTGTGTGTGTGTGGTGCGTTGCTGTGTGTGTGGTGCGTTGCTGTGTGTGTGTGTGTGGTGCGTTTCTGTGTGTGTGTGTGCGTTGCTGTGTGTGTGTGTGGTGCGTTGCTGTGTGTGTGTGGTGTGTTGCTGTGTGTGTGTGGTGCGTTGCTGTGTGTGTGGTGCGTTGCTGTGTGTGTGTGTGTGGTGCGTTGCTGTGTGTGTGTCTGCGTTGCTGTGTGTGTGTGTGGTGCGTTGCTGTGTGTGTGTGTGGTGCGTTGCTGTGTGTGTGTGTGGTGCGTTGCTGTGTGTGTGGTGCGTTGCTGTGTGTGTGTGTCACCGTTCCCATACCACAGGTGGCGTCACGAACACTGCCCAGTACCAGAACTCGCTGCTGGTTTACGACCCCGCGCTGGTGAGCACGTTCCCTTTGCTGGCTGACAACCGCAGCCTGAACCCTACCGTTGTGGGCGCCACGGTGGCGAGGAGATGTTAACTACCTCGCCTGGTATACAGGAGGTCGTGGGTTCGATCCCGACCCTGACGCCTGCTGCTGTATATTTGGAGTTTGCGTGTCTCTCTCTCATCATCATCATCACGGTGGCTAGGAGATGTTAACTACCTCGCCTGGTATACAGGAGGTCGTGGGTTCGATCCCGACCCTGACGCCTGCTGCTGTATATTTGGAGTTTGCGTGTCTCTCTCTCATCATCATCATCACGGTGGCTAGGAGATGTTAACTACCTCGCCTGGTATACAGGAGGTCGTGGGTTCGATCCCGACCCTGACGCCTGCTGCTGTATATGCGAAGTTTGCGTGTCTCTCTCTGTCATCATCACGGTGGCTAGGAGATGTTAACTACCTCACCTGGTATACAGGAGGTCGTGGGTTCGATCCCGACCCTGACGCCTGCTGCTGTATATGCGAAGTTTGCGTGTCTCTCTCTGTCATCATCACGGTGGCTAGGAGATGTTAACTACCTCACCTGGTATACAGGAGGTCGTGGGTTCGATCCCGACCCTGACGCCTGCTGCTGTATATTTGGAGTTTGCGTGTCTGTCTCTCATCATCATCACGATGGCTAGGAGATGTTAACTACCTCGCCTGGTGTGCAGGAGGTCGTGGGTTCCATTCCGACCCTGATGCCTGTTGCTGTATATTTGGAGTTTGCGTGTCTCTCTCTCATCATCGTCACGATGGCTAGGAGATGTTAACTACCTCGCCTGGTGTACATGAGGTCGTGGGTTCGATCCCGACCCTGACGCCTGCTGCTGTATATTTGGAGTTTGCGTGTCTCTCTCATCATCATCACGGTGGCTAGGAGATGTTAACTACCTCGCCTGGTATACAGGAGGTCGTGGGTTCGATCCCGACCCTGACGCCTGCTGCTGTACATTAGGAGTTTGCGTGTCTCTCCCCATTGTCGCGTGGATTTTTCTCCGGGTCCTCCGATTTTTACCTCCACATTTAGAATCAACGTCACGACCTTTAGAGTGTTTGGCTGCCGATGACAAGCCGCTTAGTTGAGCTATCATTTGTGGTAACCAGTTTTGCTTCTGAAAAAGATCTTTATACCTCAGTGGAGCCTGAGCTGGTAAAGTAAAAAAAAACATTTGTAATTTTTTTGTTTAGTTCTGTACGTACGCCAACACCAACCCATAGGCGTTCCCTCTCGCCCGCTATTGTATCATAATCAACAGCACCTAGCACGGACCCCAACACCCAAACACTCCAACAACATAACCATACCTCTCATACTAATCAAGTAGTTACATTCCGTGAGGCATGGGGAGTGAACGGTGGGAAGCCATGGGCTGGCCCCTACTGCAGAGGTCGCAAACGGGTTTTGATTCCTTACCCGTACCCGGCCGCACCAGGGTCGCAAACGGGTACCGTACCCTACCCGATACCCGGCTACCCGTACCCGGCCGGGTATCGGGTAGGGTACCCGATTGCGACCTCTGGGATGAAGCCATGTTGCAGGCGCGGGTGGGTTGATTCTAGGAACTTGAATAGTGAGAAGAGACAAGACGTTGGGGAATGAGTGACAAACGGTGACTCACCAGTGACTCACGGCCTACCCGTACCCGTACCCGGCCGCACCAGGGTCGCGAACGGGTACCCGTACCCGGCCGGGTACGGGTAGCCGGGTATCGGGTAGGGTACGGGTATCGGGTACCCGGTTGCGACCTCTGCCCGACTGTAATCATTATTTTATTACAGTCGTACCTCGGTATACGACCGCTTTGGTATACGTCGTGTTTTGACGAGAAAAAATGTCTTGGGATACGACGTCTTGCTTGGGATACGACGCGCTTGCTAGAACTTGTGTGGGTCGGGATGAGTCACCGTGTACCCGCCGCGTAGACCCCGTTCACGACTGAAACAAAGCGCCGCTCCTCAGTCAGCCTGTAGATCTCGTTCAGTGCCCAACCCTTGCTAGAACTCTCTGTGTGAGCCGCGTACGGCGCCGCGTGTCGCAGCGCGTGGATTGTTTTGTTGCGTTTGTGTGTTTGTCGCCGGTGACTTTGTGCTTCGCATCGAAATCTGCCCCAGCGATGTTGCCGCTGGCAGCAATGAAAGTCGTTTAGACGTGAAAAGTCTCTTCCTCCTCCCCCATCTCCCCGCTCCCCTTCCTCCTCTCTCTACTCCTCCGCCCCCATCTCCCGCTCGCCCCTCTCTCCTCCTCATCCTCCCATCTCCTCCCTTCTCCCTCCTCCCCTCCCCTCCTCTCCTCTCCCTCTCTCTTCCTCCTCTTCCGCCCCCATCTCCCGCTCGCTCCTCCTCCTCGTCCTCTCATCTCATCCCTGATCCCCACTCCTCCTCACTCCTCGTCACTCCCCTCCTCTCCTCCCCCTCTAACCCCCCACACCCACACGCAGGACGTGTGGTCCCCGTGCAGCGCGATGCCCCAGCGGCGCGTCTACCACTCGATGGCGGCCGTGTGCCGTCGGCTCTACGTGCTGGGGGGCAACGACCTGGACCACAACAACGACCGCATCATGGTGCGCCACATCGACCGCTACAGCCTGGACACCGACCAGTGGACGCGCTGCACCGCCGCCCTCAGAAAAGGTTCCGCAGTGTCTCCGGGCGGTGGGGGTGGTGGAGAGGGGTGCAGTGGAGTGGAGTGCAGTGGAGGGGGGTGGGGGTGGAGTGGGGTGCAATGGAGTGGGGTGCAATGGAGTGGGGTGTAATGGAGTGGGGTGCAATGGAGTGGGGTGCAGTGGGGAGGGGGTGCAGTGGGGTGGAGTGGGGTGCAATGGAGTGCAGTGGGGTGCAATGGAGTGGGGTGCAGTGGGGTGGAGTGGGGTGCAATGGAGTGCAGTGGGGTGCAGTGGAGTGGGGTGCAGTGGAGTGGGGTGCAGTGGAGTGCAGTCGAGTCGTGTCGTGTGCAGTGGACTGGGGTGGGGTACAAAAGAGAGACAAAGGCGGCCGGGCGTGGTGCTGGCCACCCACCCCCCTCGTGCGCCGTTCCGGCCTTCATAGGTGCTGCTCGCTAACAGCACTTGCCCCTACAGTCTGTTGAGGCTCCACGGGGGATCTTTGTCTTTGTGAAGCTGGAATTGAACCTGAAACTCTGCTGCAGGTCAGAATGAAGCCGGAGTCGCAGTGCACGCTGGGAAAATATACCTGGTGGGCGGCTACTCCATCGTCATCAACGAGCCCCTCGCATCGGTGCAGGTGAGGCAGAGGTGGCGGCGTCAGAGACAGGGAGACAGAGACAGAGTTGGAGACAGGTGGTTTGAGTCGGTGTTGACGGTGCGGTGTGTGCGTGTCTGTGTGCGCGTGCGTGTCTGTGTGTGCGTCTGTGTGTGCCTGCGTGTCTGTGCCTGCGTGTCTGTGTGTCTGCGTGTGTATCTGGGCACGCGTGTCTGTGTGTCTCTGTGTCTGTGTGTCTCTATGTCTGTGCGTCTCTGTCTCTGTTTCTGTGTGCGCTTGTCTCTGTGTCTATGTGTCTGTATGTCTGTATGTCTCTGTATCTGTGTGTCTCTGTGTGCGCGTGTCTGTTTGTGCATCTCTGTGTGTGTGTGTCTCTGTGTCTGTGTGCCTCTGTGTCTGCGTGTCTGTGTGTGCGTGCGTGTCTGTTTGTGCATCTCTGTGTGTGTGCGCGTGTCTGTTTGTGCATGTCTGTGTGTGCGTCTCGCTCACAGATCCTGGACGTGTTTGCTGGATGGGGGGATCAGGGTGACCAGGGCGGCGAGCGGCTGCTCACTGGGCCCGCTCTGCCCTTCGCCTCCAACGGCGTCGCCGCATACTTCCTGCCCCGACCCAGCACCTGCAAACCCCACAGCTTGTGGTAGTAGAGACACGGGGGAGACACGGGGGAGACACGGGGGGACAGGGGAGACACGAGGGAGACACGGGGGAGACACGGGGGAGACACGGGGGAGACACGGGGGAGACACGGGGGGACAGGGGAGACACGAGGGAGACACGGGGGAGACACGGGGGAGACACGGGGGGACAGGGGAGACACGGGGGAGACACGGGGGAGACACGGGGGAGACACGGGGGAGACACGGGGGGACAGGGGAGACACGAGGGAGACACGGGGGAGACACGGGGGAGACACGGGGGAGACACGGGGGGACAGGGGAGACACGGGGGAGACACGGGGGACAAGGGAGACACGAGGGAGACACGGGGGAGACACGGGGGAGACACGGGGGGACAGGGGAGACACGAGGTAGACACGGGGGGACAGAGGAGACACTAGGGAGACACGGGGGAGACACGGGGGAGACACGGGGGAGACACGGGGGAGACAACGGGGGAGACACGAGGGAGACACGGGGGGACAGAGGAGACACGAGGGAGACCGGGGGAGACACTGGGGAGACCGGGGGAGACACGGGGGGACAGGGGAGACACAGGGAGACACGGGGGGCCAGAGGAGACACGAGGGAGACACGGTGGAGACACGGGGAGACACGGGGGGAGACACGGGGGAGACACGGGGGGACAGGGGAGACACGAGGGAGACACGGGGGGACAGAGGAGACACGAGGGAGACACGGGGGAGACACGGGGGAGACACGGGGGAGACACGGGGGGGACGGGGAGACACGAGGGAGAACACGGGGGGACAGAGGAGACACGAGGGAGACACGGGGGAGACACGGGGGAGACACGGGGGAGACACGGGTGGACAAGGGGAGAACACGAGGGAGACACGGGGGGACAGAGGAGACACGAGGGAGACACGGGGGAGACACGGGGGAGACACGGGGAGACACGGGGGGACAGGGGAGACACGAGGGAGACACGGGGGAGACACGGGGGAGACACGGGGGAGACACGGGGGGACAGGGGAGACACGAGGGAGACACGGGGGGACAGAGGAGACACGAGGGAGACACGGGGAGACACGGGGGAGACACGGGGGAGACACGGGGGGACAGGGGAGACACGGGGGAGACACGGGGGAGACACGGGGGAGACACGGGGGAGACACGGGGGGACAGGGGAGACACGAGGGAGACACGGGGGAGACACGGGGAGACACGGGGGAGACACGGGGGGACACGGGGAGACACGGGGGAGACACGGGGGGACAGGGGAGACACGAGGGAGACACGGGGGAGACACGGGGGAGACACGGGGGAGACACGGGGGAGACACGGGGGGACACGGGGAGACACGGGGGGGACACGGGGACAGAGGAGACACGAGGGAGACACGGGGGAGACACGGGGGAGACACGGGGGAGACACGGGGAGACACGGGGGAGACACGAGGGAGACACGGGGGGACAGAGGAGACACGAGGGAGACACGGGGGAGACACGGGGGAGACACGGGGGAGACACGGGGGGACAGGGGAGACACCAGGGAGACACGGGGGACAGAGGAGACACGGGGGAGACACGGGGGAGACACGGGGGAGACACGGGGGGACAGGGGAGACACGAGGGAGACACGGGGGGACAGAGGAGACACGAGGGAGACACGGGGGAGACACGGGGGAGACACGGGGGAGACACGGGGGGACAGGGGAGACACGAGGGAGACACGGGGGGACAGAGGAGACACGAGGAGACACGGGGGAGACACGGGGGAGACACGGGGGGACAGGGGAGACACGAGGGAGACACGGGGGGACAGAGGAGACACGAGGGAGACACGGGGGAGACACGGGGAGACACGGGGGGACAGGGGAGACACGAGGGAGACACGGGGGGACAGAGGAGACACGAGGGAGACACGGGGGAGACACGGGGGAGACACGGGGGAGACACGGGGGACAGGGGAGACACGAGGGAGACACGGGGGAGACAGGGGAGACACGAGGGAGACACGGGGGAGACACGGGGAGACACGAGGAGACACGAGGGAGACACGGGGGAGACACGGGGGAGACACGATGGAGACACGGGGGAGACACGGGGGAGACACGGGGGAGACACGGGGGAGACACGGGGGGACAGAGGAGACAGCGGAGACACAGCGGAGACACGGGTGGGGGGGGGGGGGACATGGGAACCAGTAGAGGGGGGCGTTGAGCGGTGCGCATAGATTCCGGTGTTGGTTATAGACACACACACAGACACGCACACACGTAACAACAACAACAACCGCCATTCGCCACTAAGTGGCGGTGACGTGCCCACGACGCTTGTGCCAGGCCATGTGCACCTTGAGGCCACGTGAAGCTGGCAGGAGGTCACGGGGCAGACCCAGCAGGTGCCACGGGTCGACTGACCGAGATGACTGGATGATGCACCACCTGTGCCCCCTACTGTACCAACTTGCTGTGCTTTAGCCACCCGGCGCACACACAGACACACACACACAAGCAATCTCCATCTCTCATGTACACGGGCGCGTGCAGACCCACAGAGACGCACGGAGACACACAAAGATCCCCTCTTATAGCCTTAGCAGGCTAGTTGGAGCAAGTGCTGTTAGCGAGCAGCGACGATGAGATGACACACACACACACACACGCATCACGCATGTAAGAATGGGGAACAAATAATAAATCTATATGAAAGTAATTTTTTATTAAGTTTACATTGAGTACAAACGGCGTCGGTCCATTTCGTCATTCGTTCAAAACTTTACGCGTCCGATTGAAAAAAATAAATAAAGACATTAACCTGGGTCAAGTTCTTCGCGTTAGAAAGCGGAAATGCATAGCGGCCAAACCCGTACTGTTCACCCCGTGTTCTTGCACGGGGAGATTGCGTTCTTCAGGTCCACACGGCGCACAGCCGGTTCAATACGGGCGACAAAGAATTAATAATGTCTTTGTGTTTGTGTTTCTCCCTTGCGATGGGACTTTGTAGGACGAACGTCGAGGTTTATAAAGGGCACGGGGTGACCGATACGGTCTGACTTGGTCCGCGGTAAGGTAGGGAGGGCACTGATCGGGGGTTGGCAGGTATGGAGACCCACAGAGACCCCCACAGAGACCCCCACAGAGACCCCCAACAGAGACCCCCAACAGAGACCCCCAGAGACCCACAGAGACCCCAACAGAGACCCCCACAGAGACCCCCCACAGAGACCCCAACTCACAGAGACCCCCACAGAGTCCCCCAGAGACCCCCACAGAGACCCCCAACAGAGACTCCAACAGAGACCCAAACAGAGACCCCACAGAGACCCCCAACAGAGACCCCCAACAGAGACCCCCCACAGAGACCCCACAGAGACCCACAGAGACCCCACAGAGACCCCCACAGAGACCCACAGAGACCCCCACAGAGACCCCCACAGAGACCCCACAGAGACCCACAGAGACCCCCACAGAGACCCCACAGAGACCCCCACGGAGACCCCCAACAGAGACCCCAATAGAGACCCCCACAGAGGACCCCCACAGAGACCCCCCAGAGACCCCCACAGAGACCCCCACAGAGACCCCCACAGAGACCCCCACAGAGACCCCCACAGAGACCCCCACAGAGGAACCCCACGAGGACCCCACCAATAGAGACCCCCACAGAGACCCCCACAGAGACCCCACAGAGACCCCCACAGAGACCCCCACAGAGACCCCCACAGAGACCCCACAGAGACCCCCCACAGAGACCCCCACAGAGACCACAGAGACCCCCACAGAGACCCCCACAGAGACCCCCACAGAGACCCCCACAGAGACCCCCACAGAGACCCCCACAGAGACCCCACAGAGACCCCCGCAGTGACCCCACAGTGACCCCACAGTGACCCCCACAGAGACCCCCACAGAGACCCCCACAGAGACCCCCACAGAGACCCCACAGAGACCCCCACAGAGACCCCCACAGAGACCCCACAGAGACCCCCACAGAGACCCCCACAGAGACCCCCACAGAGACCCCCACAGAGACCCCCACAGAGACCCCCACAGAGACCCCACAGAGACCCCCACAGAGACCCCCACAGAGACCCCACAGAGACCCCCACAGAGACCCCCACAGAGACCCCCCACAGAGCCCCCCACAGAGACCCCCACAGAGCCCCCCACAGAGCCCCCACAGAGACCCCCACAGAGACCCCCACAGAGACCCCCACAGAGACCCCACAGAGACCCCCACAGAGACCCCACAGAGACCCCCACAGAGACCCCCACAGAGACCCCACAGAGACCCCACAGAGACCCCCACAGAGACCCCACAGAGACCCCCACAGAGACCCCCACAGAGACCCAATAGAGACCCCCACAGAGACCCCCACAGAGACCCCCACGGAGACCCCCCACAGAGACCCCCACAGAGATCCCCACAGAGACCCCCACAGAGACCCCCACAGAGACCCCACAGAGACCCCCACAGAGACCCCCACAGAGACCCCACAGAGACCCCACAGAGACCCCACAGAGACCCCACAGAGACCCCCACAGAGACCCCCACAGAGACACACAGAGACCCCCACAGAGACCCAAATAGAGACCCCAACAGAGACCCCACAGAGACCCCCCACAGAGCCCCCCCCAGAGACCCCCACAGAGACCCCAACAGAGACCCCCACAGAGACCCCCACAGAGACCCCCACAGAGACCCCCCACAGAGACCCCCACAGAGACCCCAACAGAGACCCCAACAGAGACCCCCACAGAGACCCCCACAGAGACACCCACAGAGACCCCCACAGAGACCCCACAGAGACCCCCACAGAGACCCCCACAGAGACCCCCACAGAGACCCCCACAGAGACCCCCACAGAGACCCCCACAGAGACCCCCACAGAGGACCCCCACAGAGACAGAGACAAACAGAGACCCCACAGAGACCCCCACAGAGACCCCCACAGAGACCCCCACAGAGACCCCCACAGAGTCCCCCAGAGACCCCCACAGAGACCCCCAACAGAGACTCCAACAGAGACCCAAACAGAGACCCCCACAGAGACCCCCACAGAGACTCACACAGAGACCCCCACAGAGACCCCCACAGAGACCCCCACAGAGACCCCCAACAGAGACCCCCACAGAGACTCACACAGAGACCCCCACAGAGACCCCCACAGAGACCCCCACAGAGACACCCACAGAGACCCCCAACAGAGACCCCCACAGAGACCCCCACAGAGACCCCCACAGAGACCCCCACAGAGACCCCCACCAGAGACCCCCACAGAGACCCCCACAGAGACCCCCACAGAGACCCCCAGAGACCCACAGAGACACACAGAGACCCCCACAGAGACCCACACAGAGACCCCAATAGAGACCCCCAGAGACACACAGAGACACACAGAGACCCACAGAGACCCCCACAGAGACCCCCACAGAGACCCACACAGAGACCCCAATAGAGACCCCCACAGAGACCCCCACAGAGACCCCCAACAGAGACCCCACAGAGACCCCCACAGAGACCCCCACAGAGACCCACAGAGACCCCCAACAGAGACCCCCACAGAGACCCCCACAGAGACCCACACAGAGACCCCAATAGAGACCCCCACAGAGACCCCCACAGAGACCCCCAACAGAGACCCCCACAGAGACCCCCACAGAGACCCCCACAGAGACCCACAAAGACCCCCAACAGAGACCCCCACAGAGACCCCCACAGAGACCCACAGAGACCCCCACAGAGACCCCCAACAGAGACCCCCACAGAGACCCCCAACAGAGACCCACAGAGACCCCCACAGAGACCCCCACAGAGACCCCCAACAGAGACCCCCACAGATACCCCCACAGAGACCCCCACAGAGACCCCACAGATACCCCCACAGAGACCCCCAACAGAGACCCCCACAGATACCCCCACAGAGACCCCCACAGAGACCCCCCACAGAGACCCCAACAGAGACCCCAACAGAGACCCCCACAGAGACCCCCACAGAGACCCCCACAGAGACCCACAGAGACCCCCACAGAGACCCCCAACAGAGACCCCCACAGAGACCCCAACAGAGACCCACAGAGACCCCCACAGAGACCCCCACAGAGACCCCCAACAGAGACCCCCACAGATACCCCCACAGAGACCCCCACAGATACCCCCAACAGAGACCCCCACAGATACCCCCACAGAGACCCCCACAGAGACCCCCACAGAGACCCCCACAGATACCCCCACAGAGACCCCCACAGATACCCCCACAGAGACCCCCACAGATACCCCCAACAGAGACCCCCACAGATACCCCCACAGAGACCCCCACAGAGACCCCCCACAGAGACCCCCAACAGAGACCCACCACAGATACCCCCACAGATACCCCCAACAGAGACCCCAACAGAGACCCCCAACAGAGACCCCCAACAGAGACCCCCACAGATACCCCCACAGAGACCCCCCCAGAGACCCCCCACAGAGACCCCCAACAGAGACCCCCAACAGAGACCCCCACAGAGACCCCCAACAGAGACCCCCAACAGAGACCCCCAACAGAGACCCCCACAGAGACCCCCCACAGAGACCCCCAACAGAGACCCCCAACAGAGACCCCCACAGAGACCCCCACAGATACCCCCACAGAGACCCCACAGATACCCCCCACAGAGACCCCCAACAGAGACCCCCAACAGAGCCCCCCACAGAGACCCCCACAGATACCCCCACAGAGACCCCCACAGAGACCCCCCACAGAGACCCCCAACAGAGACCCCCAACAGAGACCCCCACAGAGACCCCCACAGATACCCCCACAGAGACCCCCAACAGAGACCCCCACAGAGACCCCCCACAGAGACCCCCAACAGAGACCCCCCAACAGAGACCCCCACAGAGACCCCCACAGAGTACCCCCCACAGAGACCCCCAACAGAGACCCCCACAGAGACCCCCACAGAGACCCCCAACAGAGACCCCCACAGAGACCCCCAACAGATACCCCACAGAGACCCCCACAGAGACCCCCAACAGAGACCCCCACAGAGACCCCCACAGAGACCCCCACAGAGACCCCAACAGATACCCCCACAGAGACCCCCACAGAGACCCCCACAGAGACCCCCAACAGATACCCCCAACAGAGACCCCCAACAGAGACCCCAACAGAGACCCCCAACAGAGACCCCCAACAGAGACCCCCCACAGAGGACCCCCAACAGAGACCCCCAACAGATACCCCCAACAGAGACCCCCACAGAGACCCCCAACAGAGACCCCCAACAGAGACCCCCCACAGAGACCCCCAACAGAGACCCCCAACAGAGACCCCCAACAGAGACCCCAACAGAGACCCCCACAGAGACCCCCAACAGAGACCCCCAACAGAGACCCCAACAGAGACCCCCAACAGAGACCCCCAACAGAGACCCCAACAGAGACCCCCAACAGAGACCCCCAACAGAGACCCCCAACAGAGACCCCCAACAGAGACCCCCAACAGAGACCCCCAACAGAGACCCCCAACAGAGACCCCCAACAGAGACCCCCAACAGAGACCCCCAACAGAGACCCCCAACAGAGCCCCCCAACAGAGACCCCCACAGAGACCCCCAACAGAGACCCCCACAGAGACCCCCACAGAGACCCCCAACAGAGACCCCCACAGAGACCCCCAACAGAGACCCCCAACAGAGACCCCCAACAGAGACCCCCAACAGAGACCCCCACAGATACCCCCACAGAGACCCCCACAGAGACCCCCAACAGAGACCCCCAACAGAGACCCCCACAGATACCCCCACAGAGACCCCCACAGAGACCCCCCACAGAGACCCCCAACAGAGACCCCCAACAGAGACCCCCAACAGAGACCCCCAACAGAGACCCCCACAGAGACCCCCACAGAAATCCATAGCTGTCAACCCATACGGTTGACCCCGTACTTTTGCACGGGGGAAATTGCGTTCTTCAGGTGCCATAAGGCGTACAGCCGTTTCAAAACGGGCTAAACACTTGCTACCGTCTCGTTTGCTTCCTCCCTTGCGATGGCACGTGTGGGGTGACCAAGGCGGTCTCAATGGGTCTGCGGTCAGGTCGGGCACCGACAGCTACGGGAACCACCAACTCGTTTTCACGCAACGAGTCGCCGCCGTTTGCATCGCGAGTTTGACGGTGGCGGGGGTCACAGCAGAGGTCGCAAACGGGTTTTGATCCCTTACCCGTACCCGGCCGCACCAGGGTCGCAAACGGGTACCCGTACCTGGCCGGGTACGGGTAGCCGGGTATCGGGTAGGGTACGGGTATCGGGTACCCGGTTGCGACCTCTGCCGTCGACGCAGCAGCAAACCAAAACGCATCGTTGCCCGAGTTCATGATCTGTGCCATTGTCGTCGTTCCGTGTGGCGCTGCTGCTGCTACTGGTGCTGCTGCTGCTGGTGGCGGCGATGTCGGTTTACATTTTGCGTCGCTGAAAAGCTGGACGAAAACAATCATGAACGCTGCGGCTGCTGCCGCTGTTGTTGTTGACGCTGTTGTTGTTGTTGTTGCTGCTCGTACCCCCCCCCCCCCTCACCCCGGGCCACAGACGCGTTTGTCCGTCGGCCGTTCCTCGACGTTTCGCAGCACGCGCCCCGCTAAGGCTTCTCTCTCTGCGGGTAGCCTCAACTCCGTTCTACCCCGAATCCTTCTCGGTACTCGATGGATAAAGCTTCCACCCCCACCCCCACACACCTGAGACACGCGTGGGCCTCGAAACGTCGGACCTCGTTGACGGATGCGCAGACGCGTGGGGC
>NC_083834.1:3670507-3734342 GCF_015708825.2 Lethenteron reissneri
GGATTAGATGTTACTATCCTTTGTGCAAGCACTTCCAAGAGTTAATGAACAGTGAGCCTGGTGAAATTTGGGGAGCGCATCGTCAGTAGTGACCCTTTGGTTCCTAGGGTGTTTCGGCCTTTCATACTATACACCCTCCCCAAAAGTGGCCAGCGACAGGGTGATCAATCCTACGCTTGCGTCCCATTCCCAATTAGTCATAGGAGTTGCCTTGTTGTTGGTAGCCAACAACAAGGCAACACTCACTCACCTAGCAACTCACTAAGGATTTACCCATGTACTCACCTACTCTCCCCCCACAGACCCATCCACTCAGCTATCCACTCACTCATGAACCTATACACTCACTCACAGACTTATCCACTAACTCACGGACCCATCCACTCACTCACCTAGCAACTCACTAAGGAGTTACCCATGTACTCACCTACTCTCCCCCACAGACCCATCCACTCACTCATGAACCTATACACTCACTCACAGACTCATCCACTAACTCACGGACCCATCCACTCATGAACCTATCCACTCACTCAGATACCCATCAACTCACTCACAAAGTCATCCAGTAACTCACCTACCAACTCACTAAGGAGTTACCCATGCACTCACCTACTCTCCCCCACAGACCCAACCACTCACCCATCCACTCACTCATGAACCTATACACTCACTCACAGACTCGTCCACTAACTCACGTACCCATCCACTCACTCACCTAGCAATTCACTAAGGAGTTACCCACTCGCCTACTCTCCCCCACAGACCCATTCACTCAGCTATCCACTCATGAACCTAAACACTCACTGACAGACTCATCCACTAACTCACGGACCCATCCACTCACTCACCTAGCAACTCACTCACGAGTACCCATGTACTCACCTACTCTCCCCCACAGACCCATCCACTCACCTATCCACTCACTCATTAACCTAAACACTCACTCACAGACTCATCCACTAGCCCACAGACCCATCCACTCACTCATGAAGCTATACACTCACTCACAAAGTCATCCAGTAACTCACCTACCAACTCACTCATGAGTACCCACTCACCTACTCTCCCCCACAGACCCATTCACTCAGCTATCCACTCACTCATGAACCTATCCACTCACTCAGATACCCATCAACTCACTCATAAAGTCATCCAGTAACTCACCTACCAACTCACTCATGAGTACCCACTCACCTACTCTCCCCCACAGACCCATCCACTCACCTATTCACTCACTCATGAACCTATCCACTCACTCAGATACCCATCAACTCACTCACAAAGTCATCCAGTAACTCACCTACCAACTCACTCATGAGTACCCACTAACCTACTCTCCCCCACAGACCCATCCACTCACCTATTCACTCACTCATGAACCTATCCACTCACTCAGATACACATTAACTCACTCATAAAGTCATCCAGTAACTCACCTACCAACTCACTCATGAGTACCCACTAACCTACTCTGCCCCACAGACCCATCCACTCACCTATCCACTCACTCATGAACCTAAACACTCGCTCACAGACTCGTCCACTAACTCACGGACACATCCATTCACTGATGAACCTATCCACTCACTCAGATACCCATCAACTCACTCACAGAGTCATCCAGTAACTCACCTACCAACTCACTCATGAGTACCCACTCACCTACTCTCCCCCACAGACCCATTCACTCAGCTATCCACTCACTCATGAACCTATTCACTCACTCAGATACCCATCAACTCACTCATAAAGTCATCCAGTAACTCACCTACCAACTCACTCATGAGTACCCACTCACCTACTCTCCCCCACAGACCCATCCACTCACCTATCCACTCACTCATGAACCTAAACACTCGCTCACAGACTCGTCCACTAACTCACGGACCCATCCATTCACTGATGAACCTATCCACTCACTCAGATACCCATCAACTCACTCACAGAGTCATCCAGTAACTCACCTACCAACTCACTCATGAGTAACCACTCACCTACTCTCCCCCACAGACCCATCCACTCACCTATTCACTCACTCATGAACCTATCCACTCACTCAGATACCCATCAACTCACTCACAAAGTCATCCAGTAACTCACCTACCAACTCACTCATGAGTACCCACTAACCTACTCTCCCCCACAGACCCATCCACTCACCTATCCACTCACTCATTAACCTAAACACTCGCTCACAGACTCGTCCACTAACTCACGGACCCATCCATTCACTGATGAACCTATCCACTCACTCAGATACCCATCAACTCACTCACAGAGTCATCCAGTAACTCACCTACCAACTCACTCATGAGTAACCACTCACCTACTCTCCCCCACAGACCCATCCACTCACCTATTCACTCACTCATGAACCTATCCACTCACTCAGATACCCATCAACTCACTCACAAAGTCATCCAGTAACTCACCTTCCAACTCACTCATGAGTACCCACTAACCTACTCTCCCCCCACAGACCCATCCACTCACCCATCCACTCACTCAGACACCCACCCACCCACTCACAGGCGCACTCACCCACTCAGTCACTCGCCCACCCACCGACGCACCCACAATCACCCACAGACAACACCCGGGACACTGGACTGATACAAGCGCGATAAGAGCAGACAGGGGGGCATTACCTGCTGCAACGTGACACCAACATTAACCAATTTCTCAAATGACCCGTCTCCCACCGCCTCTCTCTTTCCCTCTCTCTCTGAGAGAGAGAAAGACCCACAATGAGGTGGAGGAGGAGGCTCATGTCTTGAGGCTCTTGTAAAACCACTGCACTCATCCCTTCCCGAGTGCCCTGCTCACTATCACTCCCCATTGAGCGTCTTGACGGGAGGGATCACTCTCTCGCTCGCCGGCAGAGAGCCACGGACACAGACATCGATTCTTAAACACTCGGGGGGGGGGGGGGGGGGGTGGCGTGGAGTGGGGGGGGGAACAAAAAAAACTGGCAGCAAACAAAAAAAGGGACCCCCCCCCCCCACACACAGGATCCGATGTCGGGTGTCCAGGCGAGGGAGAATTGAAAAAAAAATTAGAAAGTTTAAAAAATACGGACGGGCGGGCGGGCTTGTCCGTGAGCGTGGGTGGGTGGGTGGGTACGGCACACGAGGGGGTGGGGGGGGGGGGGGTAGCACCACGCCCGGCCGCCTTTGTCTCCCCAGTGCCGATGTTTACACACCGCACCGGGTACTCATTTAAGGCCGAGTCGACCTAGGGGAGGACCGGTTTCAGGTAATCGTCACTGGTGTTGGCCGTGAGCGGGAATCGAACTCGGGTGGCCAAGTTCGTAGCGCAGCGTAGCGCTAGCCACGACACTACCGCTCCCCACCCACCCACACAAAGATAAAGACAAAGATCCCCGTATAGCCTTCACAGACTGTAGGGGCAAGTGCTGTTAGCGAGCACCTATGAAGGCCGGCACGGCACACGAGGGGGTGGGTGGCCAACACCACGCCCGGCCGCCTTTGTCTCCCCAGTGGCAATGTTTACACATCGCACCAAGTACTCATTTGAGGCTGAGTCGACCTAGGGGAGGCCCAGGACCGGTTTCAGGTAATCGTCACGGTGTTGGCCGTGAGTGGGAATCGAACTCGGGTGGCCAGGTTCGTAGCTTAGCGTGCTAACCGCTGCACTACCGCTCCCCACCCACACACATAGTCACGTAACAAATATCCCCGTATAGCCTTTTACAGACTCCATACCGTAAGTAAACTTAATTTGGAGCTTTCGTGACTGCAGGAATTACTCTTTGGTTCTTTCGGTAAAGTGACGTATAAAGAGAAAATAATAAATTAAATACTAGCATACGACGTTTCGATTGCAACACAAGCAATCATCATTAGGTATAAATGAAATAGAAACACAAATCTAGTAGAGTTAGAAATGTAATGTAATATACAACAGAGAGTCGGATAACATAACAGTCAACACCCTACCTGGTTGATTACGTTCTTCCTGAGAATGCAAAATTTGAGAGAGAGATAAAACACAGAACCAGAGACATATAGACAGACATATAAGCAGACAGATATCACAGAGATACATAGAGAGAGACACGTACATAGGCACACAGAGAAACCACGCCTCTGTGTCGAGGCCTGGTTGATTACGTTACTGTAAGTGTTTTGGGGTAAGTTCTCGTGAATATAAATGTGTCGTTAAGCCCGCCACCACCACCCGACACAGACAATTAGTCAAGGTTGTGTCACGTAAACAGAACGTGGCCAATTCGTTATTCGTAAAGTACACCGGTGTGTTGGGAGAGCAAATCCACAACATTTACAAATCCACAACGTTTTACAGACTGTTGGGGCAAGTGCTGTTAGCGAGTAGCAGCACCTATGAAGGCCAGCACGGCACACGAGGTGGGGGGGTGAGTGGGTGACCAGCGCAACGCCCGGCTGCCTTTGACTTCCCCGTTACTGATGTTCATACACTGCACCAGGTACTATTTTAAGGCTGAGTCGGCATAGGGGAGGCCCAGGACCGGTTCATTTAATCGTCACTGGTGTTAGCCGTGAGCGGAAATCAAATTCGTATGAGTCTGTGTGCACGCCACGCTTAGAGCATGAGCTGACCACTAGGGCTGTACTTACAACATACACACGTGGTTTTGTGTAGATGTATATACAGTCGTATGCAACACACGTATATACATACACACCACTAGTGCTGCTCAAGTAGGGTTTTTGCTGCATAATTGGTGACCACGTGAAAAATCTATTGAGGCCGGCACGGCACACGAAGGGGTGGGTGGCCAGCACCACGCCCGACCTCCTTTGTCTCCCCAGTAGCGATGTTTACACACCGCTCCAGGTACTCGTTTGAGGCCGAGTCGACCTAGGGGAGCCCGAGGAACGGTTTTAGGTAATCGGCCATCGGTGTTGGCCGTGAGCGGGAATCGAACTCTGATCGCCGGGTTCGTAGCGCAGCGTAGCGCTAACCACGACGCCACCGTTCCCACTGGACACACAGACAGACACACACAGCACACAGCACACACCCTAATTGACCCACCGAGCCCCAGATCTCACGTCCCCCCGGACTAAAAGCCACCGTCGCTTGGCTCTATCGCTCGCTCGCATCTCGACAAGCGCTCGCAACGATGGCGACCAAGGCGGTCGTGGCGCGGCGTGAGAGACGCGGACGGACACACGCACAGACGCACGGACGGACAGGTGAGATCGCCCACGCGACCCCCACTGACTCTCCCACCGAGGTCGACGTGTCTACATCGCCGCCCCCCGCCGCACACAATCCGCACGTTGTGTGCGGCAGCGAGACGTGGGAAGACGTGGGGGGGGGGGGGTCAGGGTTGTGGGGGTGACCGCCGCAGAGAGATAGGAGATCGTCTTGAGAGAAGGATAATGTTCAGCGAGCATCTTTGTGAATCGGCGGTCGTTAAAGAGAGGGGGTCTTGTGTGTATTTGTGTGTGTGTATGTGTGTGTATTTGTGTGTGTGTATGTGTGTGTATGTGTGTGTGTATGTGTGTGTATGTGTGTGTATTTGTGTGTGTGTATGTGTGTGTGTGTATTTGTGTGTGTATGTGTGTGTATGTGTGTGTATGTGTGTGTGTATGTGTGTGTGTATGTGAGTGTGTATGTGTATGTATATGTGTGTGTATGTGTGTATGTGTGTGTGTATGTATGTGTGTGTGTATGTATGTGTGTGTGTATGTGTGTATGTGTGTGTGTATGTATATGTGTGTGTATGTGTGTATGTGTGTGTGTATGTATGTGTGTGCGCGCGTTCGCACGCGCACGTGTGTGTGTGAAGGGAGTGGTAGTGTAGCGGTTAGCGCGCTGCACTACGAACCTGGCGACCCGGGTTCGATTCCCGCTCTCGGCCAACACCAGTGACGATTATCTGAACCGGTCCTGGGCCTCCCCTAGGTCGACTCAGCCTCAAATGAGTACCTGGTGCGGTGTGTAAACATCGCCGCTAGGGAGACAAAGGCAGCCGGGCGTGGTGTTGGCCACCCACCCCCTCGTGTGCCGTGCCGGCCTTCATAGATGCTCGCTAACAGCACTTGCCCCAACAGTCTGTTCAGGCTACACGGTAGATCTTTGTCTTTGTGTGCGTGCATGAGGGTGTCTGTGTTTGCATGTCTGTTTGTGTTGGCATGTGTGTGTCTGCCTGTATGTTCACGTGTGTTTTGTGTCTATGCATCTGTGTGAGTGTGCGTGTGTGTATGTGTCTTTGTGTACGCGAGTTAGGGTCTGTGTGTGCATGTGTGTGTCTGTGTGTTCGCGTCACTGTGCCGATGCGAAAATTCTGACATGGATGCTGATGCTGCTGATGAAGATGATGCTGCTGATGACGATGATGCTGCTGATGCTGCTGATGACGATGATGCTGCTGATGACGATGATGCTGCTGATGACGATGATGCTGCTGATGACGATGATGCTGCTGATGACGATGATGACGATGATGCTGCTGATGACGATGATGCTGCTGATGACGATGATGCTGCTGCTGATGACGATGATGACGATGATGCTGCTGATGACGATGATGCTGCTGATGACGATGATGATGCTGCTGATGACGATGATGCTGCTGATGACGATGATGCTGCTGATGACGATGATGACGATGATGCCTGCTGATGACGATGATGCTGCTGATGACGATGATGACGATGATGACGATGATGCTGCTGATGACGATGATGCTGCTGATGACGATGATGCTGCTAATGACGATGATGACGATGATGCTGCTGATGACGATGATGCTGCTGATGACGATGATGACGATGATGCTGCTGATGACGATGATGCTGCTGATGACGATGATGCTGCTAATGACGATGATGACGATGATGCTGCTGATGACGATGATGCTGCTGATGACGATGATGACGATGATGCTGCTGATGACGATGATGCTGCTAATGACGATGATGACGATGATGCTGCTGATGACGATGATGCTGCTGATGACGATGATGACGATGATGCTGCTAATGACGATGATGCTGCTGATGCTGCTGATGACGATGATGCTGCTAATGACGATGATGACGATGATGATGCTGCTGATGACGATGATGCTGCTGATGACGATGATGCTGCTGATGATGCTGCTGATGACGATGATGCTGCTGATGACGATGATGCTGCTGATGACGATGATGCTGCTGATGACGATGATGCTGCTGGTGCAGATTACCCCTAAGACTAATCCTCCTGACGTTGATGCTGCTGCTTGACATTTCTACTCTATCTTCTTGGTTCTTTCGGTAAAGTCACGTAGAAGGGAAATAATAAAAGAATAAAAATAAAACATTATAAAATACTTTACCGAAAGAACCAAGAAGATGAATCCCTGAAGTCACGAAAGCTTTAAATCGAAATATTACTACTCTACTGATGCTACTGCTGATGATGATGCCTGACACTCCTCTACTTTTTTTTCGATTTAAAGCTTTCGTGACTGCAGGGATTCATCTTCTTGGTTCTTTCGGTAAAGTCACGTAGAAGGGAAGTAATAAAATAATGATAAAAAAAATAATAATAATTCTCACGACGTTTCGGCCACAACGCAAGCAGCCGTCCTCAGGTGAAGACCAGGTCTGTCGCTCCAAGCTTGGTGTTGTTTCATTCAGACGCTGTCTCCCCGACAGACCTGGTCTTCACCTGAGGACGGCTGCTTGCGTTGTGGCCGAAACATCGCGAGAATGATTTTATTATGTTTAATTTTTATTATTTTATTACTTCCCTTCTACGCGACTTTACCGAAAGAACCAAGAAGATGACTCCTCTACTTATGACGATGACTCCGCTCAACAGCACAATTACAATAACGACGACGATGATGACGATGACGACGACGTATAGACAAACGCTTCGCCTCACCTGACCGACAGCTCGCGACCCAGTCCCGACTTGCGTTCGCTCTCCCTCAGGATCTCCGCCACCGTGGGCAAGGCCTCCTTCAGAAGGGCAGGGCTCAGGGCATGCAGGGCACCGAGAGCGGCCACGGGCTGCAGAGACATGCCCTCCCTCAGAAACTCGCTGTGGGCACACGGACAAAAGGGGCACACGGGATACGGGAGGAAAACAACATTTCAGGACGTACATCAAAGCCGTTACCATTCCGGATGATGTACACGTACATCACCAATTTTATAGACTCACACAGAGACCCATAGACTCACACAGAGACCCATAGACTCACGCAGAGACCCATAGACTCACACAGAGACTCATAGACTCGCACAGAGACCCATAGACTCACACAGAGACCCATAGACTCACGCAGAGACCCATATACTCACGCAGAAACCCATAGACTCACACAGAGACTCATAGACTCACACAGAGACCCATAGACTCACGCAGAGACCCATAGACTCACGCAGAGACCCATAAACTCACGCAGAGACCCATAGACTCACACAGATACCCACAGACTCACACAGATACCTTACGGACTCACACAGAGACCCATAGATCTGCCCTGGCAGTCTCCCTCAATCTGCTCTGAAGATGTCATCCGAACAGCTGTTCCTCCTACAGACACCATCTCGCGAAGTGAATTGAGTTCCTGGAACTTCTTTCGCGCCGTACGTAGCCAACCGCGCTAATTGGAAGACCTTGGGGAGGGGCGCAGGACCACCGCTTCAGATTACACTGGTCAACACACTTTTTCTGGCATGAGGTATTCCAACGATTTTAAGGTAATTTTGGGGTGCTGATTCCAAATCTGGCATCAGTTTCTGTCTATCACATCAGGTTTTCGAGATATCAAATATTGCATTTTCAATAAAAACTGCAGAAGAAAAATATTCAATAAATGTGGATATCTACATAAAATGATATTATAAACGCACTATCCTAAAAGTACAGCACCATATTTTAACACTAAAGCAGTCACTGACTCGCAAACAACTTGCAATCATAAGTGACGGAGTTAATTTCGGGTAAAATCAATTAAAATGGGGTATGCCGATAGCATAAAAATGAGATGTGATAGAGCAAATCTGAGATCAGATTTGGAATCGGCACCCTAAAATTAGTCTAGAACAGCTGCAAAAGTCCAGGCCAGCAAAACATGTTTTTTTTTGTTGTACGCCTTCTGGTGTCATCTGGTCCAACACCAATGGAGACTAGGCTCTAAGAAAAGCTGTCTCGGGTGTGGACCAATCAACTTCAAGGGTAGTGCATATCATTATCATTATCAGAGTTGTTTCTTTTTGTTTGCATTTTGACTACTTGTGTTGTGGTTATTGCAAACATGATGCCTTGTATAAAGGTGTCACTTTTGTACCAGTTTAAAGGGTAAAAACCTACTATGTTTTTGTTGTTGTTGATCAGTGTTATAATTATCGTCACAGGCGTCGGTGGGCCAAAACCCGGGGAATCGAACTCGGCTCGCCTGGTTTGTAGCGCAGCGCGCGAACCGATGCGTCGGTGAAACTTGTACATGAAGGGGTTACACTTTGACGAGTTGAATTAACACGGAGTGTGTAAACACATTCGATTGGCCATGATCTGTGGATGATTTGGGTTCCCACCAGCAGTGATTTAATTGTGTATGCATGGACGTGCACAAGTCGTGTTAATGCACGGATGCATTAGTAACTAATTCTGTCTCGAGTCTCCACACACACACACTCTCTCTCGCTCCCCCCCATATCTCACACACAAAAAACAAACAAAGACAAAGATCCCCGGTATCGCCTTTTAACACTGTTGGGGCAAGTGCTGTTAGCGAGTAGCAGCACCTATGAAGGCCGGCACGGCACACGAGGGGGTCGGTGGCCAGCACCACGCCCGACCTCCTTTGTCTCCCCAGTAGCGATGTTTACACACCGCACCAGGTATTCATTTAAGGCCGAATCGATCTAGGGGAGGCCCAACAGCGGCAGCGCAGTGGTTAGCGCGCGCTGCGCTAAGAACCCAATAACGGTGACGAATACTTGAACCAATCCTGGGCCTCCGCTAGGTCGACTCAGCCTTAAGTGAGTACCTGGGGTGCAGTGCGTAAGCATCGGCACTTGGGAGACAAAGGCGGCCGGGCGTGGTGGTGGTGGTGGACACCCACCCCATCATATGCCACAGTGGTGGCCTTCATAGGTGGTGAAACTCGCCAACAGCACTGGCTGCCAGTGCTGTTAGCGAGGGGTCTCGGTCTCTACACAGTAAAACCTTGGATTGCGAGTAACTCGGTCTGCGAGTGTTTTGCAAGACGAGCAATTTTTTTTCTAATAAATATTAATTTGATAAACGAGCGAGGTCTTGCAACACGAGTAGTACGTGTCTATGCTTTGTCTGCGCCGGTGGCCGATTACCTAAAACCGGTCCTGGGTCTCCCCTAGGTCGACTCAGCCTCAAACGAGTACCTGGCGCGGTGTGTAAACATCGCCACTGGGGGAGACAAAGGCGGCGGGGTGTGGTTTCTCGCCACCCACCCCCTCGTGTGCCGTGCCAGCTTTTATAGGTGCTACTCGCTAACAGCACTTGCCCCAACAGTCTGTTCAGGCTATACGGGGGATCTTTAGTCTTTTTGTTGTACGGATCTCTAAATCTGAGTACGTCTGCGTACACGTGTGGGCATAGCGGAGAAGTACTGTTGGTCCCTCGCGAGATTGAGGGGGTCGTGTACGTGCGTGAGTGCATACACAAACACAGACACGTTTATACGCTGAACTTCTTTCGCATCGCACATAGCCAACCGTGCTAATTGGAGGTGCGCTATGTCTGAGTGTTTATAGGTATTCATACGAGACAAGCCACAACACGTTGAGCTATCGTTTGTGAGTGCCCAGGTCGCCACTGACAAAGAACTACACAGCTCGATGGGGCCTTTACCTGGTGAAAATAAAACAATTGTTGAGTTTTTAGTTGGCGCTAACCAGAGGTCGCAAACGGGTTTTGATTCCTTACCCGTACCCGTACCCGGCTGCACCAGGGTCGAAAACGGATACTCGTACCCTACCCGATACCCGGCTACCCGTATCCGGCCGGGTATCGGGTAGGGTACGGGTATCGGGTACCCGATTGCGAGCTCTGGGATGAAGCCATGTTGCAGGCGCGGGTGGGTTGATTCTAGGAACTTGAATTGTGAGAAGAGACAAGACGTTGGGAAATGAGTGAAACACGGTTACTCACCAGTGACTCACGGCCTACCCGTACCCGGCCGCACCAGGGTCGAAAACGGGTACCCGTACCCGGCCGGGTACGGGTAGCCGGGTATCGAGTAGGGTACGGGTATCGGGTACCCGGTTGCGACCTCTGGCGCTAACCATACCACCCCCTCGTGTGCCATGCCGACCTTCATAGCCGCCGCTTTCGCTGAAAAGAACTTGCCCCAGCTGTCTGTTGAAGGCTATATGGGGGATCTGTCCGTGTACTAGCATGGGTCTATGCACTAATGGGGAGCCGTAGTGTAGCGGTCAGCGCGCTGCGCTACGAACCCGGCGACCCGGGTTCGATTCCCGCTCACGGCCAAAACCAGCGGCGATGATCTGAACCGGTCCTGGGCCTCCCCTAGGTCGACTCAGCCTCCAACGAGTACTGGGTGCGGTGCGTAAACGTCGCCACTAGGGAGACAAAGGCGGCCGGGCGTGGTGCTGGCCACCCACCCCCTCGTGTGCCACAGTGCCGGCCTTCAGCGGTGCTGCTCGCTAACAGCACTTGCCCCAGCAGTCTGTTCAGGCTACACGGGGGGTCTTTGTCTACGAGTGTGTACGAGTGTGAGCGTAGCAGGGTTAGAGTGTTGGCCCCCGCGGGGGAGAGAGGGGGGGCTGGGGGCGAGAGGGGGGGGCTGGGGGCGGGGGAGAGGCGAGGGGGGGGGGTGTGTGCGGCCCACAGAACACGTCTTCCGTCATCACCGCACATCCGCTCCCCCCCCCCACCGAGCACCCTCGGACAAAGCCCGTCGACATCGGGACGTCACATCGACAACTCCCGTACATTGATAAGTACACGCCGATACGTTGCACGTACACAGAGATATTTACACGAGTATATACACACACACACAGAGCGCAAGGCATATCGACACAGCAGAGGTCGCAAACGGGTTTTGATTCCTTACCCGTACCCGTACCCGGCCGCACCAGGGTCGCAAATGGGTACCCGTACCCGGCTGGATACGGGTACCCGTTCCCTACCCGTACCCTACCCGAAATGAGTGACAAACGGTTACTCACCGGTGACTCACGGCCTACCCGTACCCGGCCGCACCAGGGTGGCAAACGGGTACCTGTACCTGGCCAGATACGGGTAGCCGGGTATCGGGTAGGGTACGGGTATCGGGTACCCGGTTGCGACCTCTGCTACACAGGGACACACAGACAACTCTCGTACGTATAAACGTACACGCAGATACAACAACCACCATTCGCCACTCAGTGGCGGTGACGTCACCACACGACGCCTGTGCCAGGCCATGTGCACGTTGAGGCCACGTGAAGTGTCGAACGCCCGCTGGCAGGAGGTCACGGGGCAGACCCAGGTGGTGCCACGGGTCGACTGAGATGACTGACATGACTGGCTGATGCACCAGATACATTGCATGTACACACAGACATATTCACACAAGTATATATACACACACAAAGCACCCTCGCACATATACGTACAGATGTCCGCAGGCAAGTAAATACATTGCATGTACAGATAGAGATATTAATGTAAGTATATATATACAAAAGACAAAGATCCCCCGTATGGCCTTAACAGGCTGTTGGGGCAAGTGCTGTTGGCGGGCACCTATGAAGGCTGGAACGGCACACGAGGGGGTGGGTGGCCAGCACCACGCCCGACCGCCTTTGTCTCCCCAGTGGCTATGTTCACTACGCACCGCACCAGGTACTCATTTGAGGCCGAGTCTACCAAATTTGACGTATTCCAAAGCGGTTGTATACCGAGGTACAACTGTACAACGATCTACAACTCGCCCAACCGGCGATGGATATCCATTGTAATTTATATGCATTCATTAATCCCCCCACCTCGCCTTCGCACAAGAAGGGCTCACAAGTGACGTCATCACGTCTACCCCTCTATCTAAGGAACGAAACGGGAGGATGTTTTCACAAATCTGGCTGTCCGCCTGAGGAAGCTAGCTGCAATTAGTGGCGAAACGTCGTACTGGGATTGTAAATGTTGTGGCTTGGCTCTCCGACACACAACCGGTGTGCTGTACTAGTACGCTACACTATACACTACTATAACCCTACACTACTATACACTACACTATACACTACTATACCTCTACACTACTATACACTACAATACCACTACACTACTATACACTACACTATAAACTATTATATGACACTATACACTACTATACCCCTACACTACTATACACTAGACTATACACTAGTGCTGTACTAGTACACTACACTATACACTACAATACCCCTACACTACTATACACTACACTATACACTACTATACCACTACACTATATACTACTATACCCCTACACTACTATACACTACACTATACACTACTATACCACTACACTACTATACACTACACTACTATACACTACACTATACACTACTATACACTACACTATACACTACTATACACTACACTATACACTAGTGCTGTACTAGTACACTACACTATACACTACTATACCCCTACACTACTATACACTACGATAACCCTACACTACTATACACTACGATAACCCTACACTACTATACACTACGATAACCCTACACTACTATACACTACACTATACACTAGTGCTGTACCAGTACACTACACTATACACTACACTAATAACTACATTATACACTACTATACCACTACGCTACTATACACTACACTATACACTAGTGCTGTACTAGTATACTACACTATACACTACTATACACTGCACTATACACTACTATACACTACACTATACACTAGTGCTGTACCAGTACACTACACTATACACTACTATAACCCTACACTACTATACACTACACTATACACTAGTGCTGTACTAGTATACTACACTATACACTACACTATACACTACACTATACACTACTATAACCCTACACTACTATACACTACACTATACACTACACAATACACTAGTGGTGTATTAGTGACGAATTGGCCACGTTCTGTTAACGTCACAACCCTCACTAGTTGGCTGTGTCGGGTGGTGGAGGGTTTAACGACACATTTATACATTTACGCGATCTAACCCAAAAAAACTCTATTGTGGATGATATTAAACTGATGACCAGTTTTGCCACGACCTGTCCCACAACACAAACATTATCTCTCTCTCTCTCCTGGGTTCATTGAAACCCACGTATAGTTGGTCATCGATCAGCCGGCTGCTGCTTCCAACATTGCACCGGACGATCGCTGCAAAGTATGATCTTGTGTTTTGATTTAGTGCGCTGATCTTAAAGGTGCATTGAAAAATGTTGATACTCCGACTGATGCTCCTGCTGCTGTTGTGGAGTGACTCATGCAGCCAGCTATGGCTGCAGAGTTTGGTAGTACGTGTTGTTTATGCCGTTTATTGTGAAAATTCGGTCACAGTTCCTGTGATCACTGTTTCATTGCTTTTATGGCTTTATTTTGGTGATTTTTGAAAAGTTTTTTGGTTTGGCCATGTTTGTTGAAGTACAGAGTTAGACTGATGGCCTTAATCTAAGTGGTCTTGTGGTTGTTGTTGTTGGTTGTTTGACTTGCATCCCACTGGGATTTGTGCACAGCGTTGGTGCTTTTTCTGCAACATTTTGCTGTCTTTTCTTGGATTTTCTGTTTGCACTCAGTCACATATTCACTTTAAGATGTTTTTTTGTTCATGTTTTTTCTGTTTGTTGCGGTTGCACCCGATTCAAGAGCCGAATGGCTCACAGGGCTACACCTAATACATGAACCTGAACTTGAACGACGGTGCCGGGCACAGTGGCGGAGCCAGGATTTTCAGGTAGGGGGGGCGGGGGAAACCCCTCCAGCAATGAGAAATGATAGAGGAGTTGTTAGTAAGTAAGGATTTGTCCTTTGCTTTCTATTCGAACCGCGTTGTGTGATCGGCATCGCGCTCGCTGAAGGTGAATGCCTTCAGGGAAGTCGTGTCCTGTAGACACAACTGCGCACAATTCTGTGAGTCACTTATAACCGCTTTGCCGTTACTTATTGCCAATTATAGACTCAGACTATTGTCCTATCATCTCATAGAGTCCCTGGCACGTAATAATATGCCACGCGGTGGCACTGAGAGTCGCAAAATGCCGATTTATTTTCATGTATATAAAAGGGAAAGTTGTGATTGTGTGTGTCTGTTCAAAATGTTTAGCATACTTCCCGACATGCAACAAACTTGACATTTGTCATGTGGGTACTTTACAGACTGTACACCATGCAAACATTATAAAAATACACTTTTTTGGGGGAGGGGGGGGGGAGCTCAATAATGCAAACATTTTTTGCACGGCAAGTGAGCTGTGACGTCAAATCTGTCACGTGACCCGCGCATGTGGAAGCGTAACGCATTGTAGCGTAGTGGTTAGCGCTACGCTGCGCTACGGCGACCCGAGTTCGATTCCCGCTCACGGCCACCACCGGTGACGATTATTTGAACCGGTCCTGGGCCTCCCCTAGGTCGACTCAGCCTCAAACGAGTAACTGCTGTGGTGTGTGAACATCGCCACTGGGGAGACAAAGGCGGCCGGGCGTGCTGGATCCAAGCCAGAGGTCGCAACCGGGTACCCGATACCCGTACCCTACCCGATACCCGGCTACCCGTACCCGACCGGGTACGGGTAGCCATTTGCGACCCTGGTGCGGCCGGGTATGGGTAGGCCGTGAGTCACTGGTGAGTCACCGTTTGTCACTCACTTCGGGTAGGGTACGGGTAGGGAACGGGTACCCGTACCCGGCCGGGTACGGGTAAGGAATCAAAACCCGTTTGCGACCTCTGATCCAAGTACAGCTAGTTACTAATAAACCCCAATGGTCCGATCGAAATTAGAGATTTCGATCGGATCATTGGGGGGGGGGGCACGTGCCACCCCCCCCCCCCCCCCCCCCCCACTGGCTCCACCACTGGTTTGGCGATCGGCACGGTGCGCGTGACGAAAACAGTATCTCCGCTTGATTTTATTGTTAAATATTATACACAGAACATTATACACTACATACAACTTAAACAATGAAGATTCTGCACGTGTATATATATATATATACATCAGCCAGTGCAGAGTCTTTGAGATTGAAGTGGTAAGTACGGTACAGTAAATACGGTAACTTCTTAAAGATATTTCTTCGTCTATTTTGTATGTTTATCTATGCCAATTGCACATAATAAACACATTTAAAACACAAAAAATCACATAACATCTACAAACATTGTCACACACAAAAAGCAGCTATTTTAAATCATGATGTAGAGATTATGCGGCGATTTCGAAAATCCGGCGCCACCCCCCCCCCGCACCCGCCGGGTAATGATACATAATCGATAATCGACTATAATTCGTCGCTAAACCTCACCCACATGCCGCATGATACGCGCAACACAAGTCCGTACGTTCTGCGAGCAGCGCTCACGGTCCACTGGAGTGGAGCCAGAAAAACACGAAAACGCGGCTTGCAAGAGGCAAGACTAAAAAATTAACCCGTAAAAATAAAGTTTTTCACTATAAATCCTTTATATGCGTGGCGGCTAGAGTCCTCTCGTCCTCTGGCTTGAGATGGCTGCCACCTATGGGTCAGATGATTGCCTGCCACCATTAAACAATTGGTAATTCAATATAATTTATTTTTGTCCTAAAAAGTGTAAAATTTTGTAAAAAAAATTTCACCAAAATAATTGTCTGGCACAACGAGTCTGTGTGCAAAATGTCAGCTCGATTGGATCACGGGAAGTGGGTTAAAAAACGACCGAAAGATTTGCACGGTCGTAAGCAAGCAAGCGCGCAAGTGAACTTAATATAAAGGATTTAATAAATGTTTGTCCTCGCTCGAGAGATTTGCGGGTCGGGGACCAGTGGCCGCCCTGGTAAATACCGCCGTGTGGTATCAACCGTGCAAACACGACCGCTTCTCACTCGACAGTCGACGCTAAAGACCCCGTGACGTTCTTCGCACGGGGCTAGGCAGGCCAAGTGTGCACCGCCGAGATAGCTGCATCGCCTCGCGCGCCGTGCATGTGGTGCGAGACCCGGAGCGTCACGTGACGGCGAAGGGATCTCAGCGCTAGCTCCTTGACGTCCACTTCCGCGGGGGAGGGGGCCCCGCTTTCGACTACGAACGGAGGGGGGGGGGGGCTTTTGCCCCGCGCGAGATTTACGAAAACGCGAGAGAGAAAGAAAAAAATAAAATTGCACCAACGCCGAACGTTACGGTTGATCGTCGCGAAATTATTAAATAAGGAAACGGAATGTCACAGCGAATGAGACGGGCAAAAAGCACGAAACGGACCTGTCAATTATTGCTTGTTGCTTTTGCTTTTTCTCTTTCCTTCGCCCTGCTGTAAAAGCGGTCACTGGATCTCCTAGGGCCAAATGAAATATTTCCATCGCTTGACTAGAAATTACGCCAGGAGCCTTACATTTACATTTTTATACATTCATAATTAATATTACTAGTGCTTCTACGAGCGCCATCATCGTCATTGTCTTGCCACCGTCAAACGCGTGCGTGCGTGCGTGCGCGTCCGTTTCAGGCGATGGGGCGGGCGGGGGGGGAGTAAGTTTGTGTTTACCAAGGTGGCAATTTCAGTTTAAAGATCGTAAAGGGATTTTGCTCGATAAAGCCTCCGTTATTTTTACAAGACAAATTTAAAAAAGTTTCTCCCCACGTTACATACCGACGAAAGCGGAAGGGGGTTACGTTCGCGCCCGCGTGGATCATGGCGATTTCGCCTTTTCTGTTTTAGTTTACCGAGTACGCGAACAAACGACGCGCGGGTTGGAATTTTCGCGAAGGCAAGACGCGGAACAAACATGTTTCTTAGCATTATTTTTAAGATGCATTTTTTGTTGGTCGGTAAATTTCCCAACACGTGTGTGTGTGTACAGATGCAGGCTTTGTTCTTCCATCCCGAATTCGCGCCCTTAACCGGCGCGTCGCGTCACCGAGGACCGAGCGTCCGCCCCCGATCGCTCTCTCAGAGCGGCGGCGAGACTCCCGTGGCCAAGTCTACGGAGGTTCTAAACGGAGAGACGGTACCCGGTTGTACAATTTATACCATCTTCCAGATTCGTCCTGGAACGTAATGAATAAAAACATTTTGCTCCCGCCACGCTCGCGTTTACGGCTCCGTACGTTTGCCCGGCGCGGCTCCATCTCCTCTTCCTCCCCCCCGCCGGCTCGTCGCTCACGAGCGAACGTCTTTCCAACGTCGACGGCAAAATATTTTTTTAAATGTTTGCGATGGTCACGAGAACACACCCCATCCCCCGCCACCACCACCACCACCCCCCCCGTCTAGCCGCCCGACACGAAAGGGGCAGGTATCAACCCGTGCACACTTGGAAGGTAATGTTTGCTGTCAGCTTGTCGCATGCGATCATACGCCTTGTTTGACAATTACTGGAAACCAGCGATGTGCATCCATCAATTTGTGTAGCGACTAAAAAAATATTGGAAAATAAATAAACAATAAGCGCGCAAACGGGGGGGGGGGGGGGGGGGGGTGAGAGGGGGGGGGTGGATAAAAGACACACGGACGCGCGCCGTTTTGCCGTTCGGCCCAAACAAGCACGGCGGAGGTTTTTGTTGAAAGTGGGTGACTTGTCGTTGACGAATCCGATGGAAATATCGCTCGAGTCCGAGCCAAGGGTTTTCATCCGACGGACTGAGGTCACCCGGTTCGCGCCGCAAATTAAAAAGCGGCCGCCGCATTCGACCGTCGGTCCTTAGCCCGCGAACGCTAATCCCGAGATTGAATTTATTTTTTATAATAACAACAACAAAAAGCTTCTCGTGAAAACATTTAAATGCCATCGCGAGGCGCGAATTTAAGCCCAAGGAGATTTAATAAAATGTAAAATTCGGTTTGAAAATTAAAACGGCCGGCTTTATCTGCCACATGAACACAACCTAACCCCAAGCGCAAGCAACGTGTCGAAAAAACAAAACTACTTCTCTCACTTGCGAGCTATTTCTGCGGCGAAAATTGAAACGCGAGCCCCCCAGTGTGGCACCGGGCGAAAAGCCACGACGCTTGGCTACAAATCGCCGCCAATCTTTGTGGGCGCGGACGATCGTGAGCAACTTTTACGACGTCGGGTACAACCTGAGACGCCCAGACACCTGTTGATTGGAACGAGGCGAGGGCCAAACATTTTCTGCCGAGCCCCGACGTTGTCTTGCGAGCGAAAATCTCACGCAACCTTCTCGGTCGGAAGCGCGCAACAGCCCCGCTTGCGCCCGTGACGACACCCCGCGACGCCACGTTGGTCACGTGGGGAAGGGGAGGGGGGTGGGGGGGGCACGAACCACCGCTAAAAAGTTAAAGGAAAACTCGCTCGACATTTTGTCAGAGTCGGTCGACGAAGATGAAAGGAGCGATCGGTTGATCGACGGGCGGGGAGCACGACTGGCAAGTTCGTGGTGTAGGGGGAGGGGCGGGTTCGCACACAATGGGCTGCGTCGGAGACACCGAGGCCGGAGTGGCTAAGATCACGGAGCCTTCAAAAGTACCGCTGCCTCGGATTAAACTGTGTCGACGCGCGCGTCACGGCGTTTGCGACTTTGCGGACCCCGCGAGCCCGAGGCAAAAAAACGAAACGCGGTGGAGATCGGCTCACGACTTTGTGGTCGAGCTAAAATGATGTTCAACGATTTTTTTTATTTCTACCAGGTGTAAGACCCCCCCCCCCCCCACTGAGCTACGTAGAATTTTTTTCAGGTCAGAAGCGACCCGGCCGCCGCAAACGAGGGCGGCGCAACGAAGTTGGTGGCTTATCGCCGTGCGGAAACTTATGGCAGCCAAATGCACGAAGTCGATTCTTGATGTGGAGGGGAACAAAACGGAGGTCAATCCACAGCTGGATGAAGGAACTCTTCTCCCTGCTGTGTTGGCCACGGGTTGTCGTTTGATCGCACTTCACCATGTCGGTGAGTGCGACTTTGGAGAAGAGTTGGAGGTGGCCCAGCGCCGCTTCCTGTGTCACTCACCACGGACGGCAGCCGTGGCCGGGAATCCCAGCCAGGTTTTGCCGGGTCAGTAGCGCGGCACGCTAACCGCTGCACCGCCACTCCCCTACGGTTTAGTTTAACACGGCTAAATCATCAACACGCGGGATGACCGATACACGGAGGGGGGAACAACTCGTGACGTGGAAATGTATAGCGGACAAATACTCTAAAACGCATGTTTCTTGGTCTCACTGAAGTACGTCATTCAGGAGACGCTGGCTCCCCGGCCACAGGAATGTGTAATTTCCACCACCGGACTGGCACACGGGAGGGGGAAACAACTCTGAGCAGAGCACTGAAGCAGTCTCAAGTCAAGACGCTGGTCGTGATGTCTGGTTTCAAGACACGGACCCTGAGAGCCAGTCTAAAGACGCTAAACCTATAAAAGCAGGTCTAAACTCAAGACACAGATCCTAAAACACGGTCTAAACTCAAGACACAGATCCTAAAACCCGGTCTAAACTCAAGACACAGATCCTAAAACACAGTCTAAACTCAAGACACAGATCCTAAAACCCGGTCTAAAGTCAAGACACAGATCCTAAAACACAGTCTAAACTCAAGACACAGATCCTAAAACCCAGTCTAAAGTCAAGACACAGATCCTAAAACCTGGTCTAGACTCAAGACACAGATCCTAAAACCCAGTCTAAACTCAAGACACAGATCCTAAAACATGGTCTAAACTCAAAACACAGATCCTAAAATCCAGTCTAAACTCAAGACACATATCCTAAAACACAGTCTAAACTCAAGACACAGATCCTAAAACCCGGTCTAAACTCAAGACACAGATCCTAAAACACGGTCTAAACTCAAGACACAGATCCTAAAACACAGTCTAAATTCAAGACACAGATCCTGAAACACGGTCTAAACTCAAGACACAGATCCTAAAACAGGGTCTAAACTCAAGACACAGATCCTAAAACCCGGTCTAAATTCAAGACACAGATCCTAAAACACGGCCTAAACTCAAGACACAGATCCTAAAACACAGTCTAAACTCAAGACACAGATCCTAAAACCCGGTCTAAACTCAAGACACAGATCCTAAAACCCAGTCTAAACTCAAGACACAGATCCTAAAACACGGCCTAAACTCAAGACACAGATCCTAAAACACAGTCTAAACTCAAGACACAGATCCTAAAACACGGCCTAAACTCAAGACACAGATCCTAAAACACGGTCTAAACTCAAGACAGATCCTAAAACACGGTCTAAACTCAAGACACAGATCCTAAAACACGGTCTAAACTCAAGACACAGATACTAAAACACGGTCTAAACTCAAGACACAGATCCTGAAAACACAGTCTAAACTCAAGACACAGATCCTAAAACACAGTCTAAACTCAAGACACAGATCCTAAAACACGGCCTAAACTCAAGACACAGATCCTAAAACACGGTCTAAACTCAAGACAGATCCTAAAACACGGTCTAAACTCAAGACACAGATCCTAAAACACGGTCTAAACTCAAGACACAGATACTAAAACACGGTCTAAACTCAAGACACAGATCCTGAAAACACAGTCGAAACTCAAGACACAGATCCTAAAACACGGTCTAAACTCAAGACACAGATACTAAAACACAGTCGAAACTCAAGACACAGATCCTAAAACACGGTCTAAACTCAGACACAGATACTAAAACACGGTCTAAACTCAAGACACAGATCCTAAAACACGGTCTAAACTCAGACACAGATCCTAAAACACGGTCTAAACTCAAGACACAGATCCTAAAACCCGGTCTAAACTCAAGGCACAGATCCTAAAACACGGTCTAAACTCAGACACAGATCCTAAAACACGGTCTAAACTCAAGACACAGATCCTAAAATCCAGTCTAAACTCAAAACACAGATCCTAAAATCCAGTCTAAACTCAAGACACGGATCCTAAAACCTGGTCTAAACTCAAGACACAGATCCTAAAACCCAGTCTAAACTCAAGACACAGATCCTAAAACCCGGTCTAAGCTCAAGACACAGATCCTAAAACCCGGTCTAAACTCAAGACACAGATCCTAAAACACGGTCTAAACTCAAGACACAGATCCTAAAACACGGTCTAAACTCAAGACACAGATCCTAAAACACAGTCGAAACTCAAGACACAGATCCTAAAACCCGGTCTAAACTCAAAACACAGATCCTAAAACCCGGTCTAAACTCAAGACACAGATCCTAAAACCCAGTCTAAACTCAAGACACAGATCCTAAAACCCGGTCTAAACTCAAGACACAGATCCTAAAACCCGGTCTAAACTCAAGACACAGATCCTAAAACACGGTCTAAACTCAAGACACAGATCCTAAAACACGGTCTAAACTCAAGACACAGATCCAAAAACACGGTCTAAACTCAAGACACAGATCCTAAAACACGGTCTAAACTCAGACACAGATCCTAAAACATGGTCTAAACTCAAGACACAGATCCTAAAACACGGTCTAAACTCAGACACAGATCCTAAAACACGGTCTAAACTCAGACACAGATCCTAAAACACGGTCTAAACTCAAGACACAGATCCTAAAACACGGTCTAAACTCAGACACAGATCCTAAAACACGGTCTAAACTCAAGACACAGATCCTAAAACCCAGTCTAAACTCAAGACACAGATCCTAAAACACGGTCTAAACTCAGACACAGATCCTAAAACACGGTCTAAACTCAAGACACAGATCCTAAAATCCAGTCTAAACTCAAAACACAGATCCTAAAATCCAGTCTAAACTCCAGACACGGATCCAAAAAAAACCTGGTCTAAACTCAAGACACAGATCCTAAAACCCAGTCTAAACTCAAGACACAGATCCTAAAACCCGGTCTAAGCTCAAGACACAGATCCTAAAACCCGGTCTAAACTCAAGACACAGATCCTAAAACACGGTCTAAACTCAAGACACAGATCCTAAAACACGGTCTAAACTCAAGACACAGATCCTAAAACACAGTCGAAACTCAAGAGACAGATCCTAAAACCCGGTCTAAACTCAAGACACAGATCCTAAAACCCGGTCTAAACTCAAGACACAGATCCGAAAACCCGGTCTAAACTCAAGACACAGATCCGAAAACCTGGCCTAAACTCAAGACACAGATCCTAAAACACGGTCTAAACTCAAGACACAGATCCTAAAACACGGTCTAAACTCAAGACACAGATCCTAAAACCTGGTCTAGACTCAAGACACAGATCTTGAAACCTGGTCTCAAGACACAGATCCTAAAACACGGTCTAAACTCAAGACACAGATCCTAAAACATGGTCTAAACTCAAGACACAGATCCTAAAACACGGTCTAAACTCAAGACACAGATCCTAAAACACGGTCTAAACTCAAGACACAGATCCTAAAACACGGTCTAAACTCAGACACAGATCCTAAAACACGGTCTAAACTCAAGACACAGATCCTAAAACACGGTCTAAACTCAGACACAGATCCTAAAACACGGTCTAAACTCAAGACACAGATCCTAAAACCCGGTCTAAACTCAAGACACAGATCCTAAAACACGGTCTAAACTCAGACACAGATCCTAAAACACGGTCTAAACTCAAGACACAGATCCTAAAATCCAGTCTAAACTCAAAACACAGATCTAAAACCCAGTCTAAACTCAAGACACAGATCCTAAAACCCGGTCTAAGCTCAAGACACAGATCCTAAAACCCGGTCTAAACTCAAGACACAATTCCTAAAACACGGTCTAAACTCAAGACACAGATCCTAAAACACGGTCTAAACTCAAGACACAGATCCTAAAACCCGGTCTAAACTCAAGACACAGATCCTAAAACCCGGTCTAAACTCAAGACACAGATCCTAAAACCCGGTCTAAACTCAAGACACAGATCCTAAAACCCGGTCTAAACTCAAGACACAGATCCTAAAACCCGGTCTAAACTCAAGACACAGATCCGAAAACCTGGCCTAAACTCAAGACACAGATCCTAAAACACGGTCTAAACTCAAGACACAGATCCTAAAACACGGTCTAAACTCAAGACACAGATCCTAAAACCTGGTCTAGACTCAAGACACAGATCTTGAAACCTGGTCTCAAGACACAGATCCTAAAACACGGTCTAAACTCAAGACACAGATCCTAAAACACGGTCTAAACTCAAGACACAGATCCTGAAACCTGGTCTCAAGACACAGATCCTGAAACCTGATCTCAAGACACACGTATACTTTTGGTAAAAAAACAGTGATCCTATTTATTTGTCTGCATTCATTTATTTTGCATATCATGTTTATGCTGCCGATGTAGTTGCGAGTTTTTGGACGAATTTCAGGTTGGGTTTGAGGCTAAAAATGTAATTGCATTTGTTTGTGATTTTTAATTGAAAATGTGCAGCGAGGGAGCAGAGATGGGATGAGAGGGAGATGGGCAATGAAATAGGATAGCAAGAACAGACACGGATAAAATAGTGAAATTGAAAGATACGGAGAGACACAGAGAGAAAAACACGCTTGCGTACAGAGAATTACACGCACACACACACACATAGCCACACACACACACACATAGCCACATACGTACACACACAGCCACACAAAGATCCCCCGTATAGCCTTAACAGACTGTAGGGGCAAGTGCTGTTAGCGAGCACCTATGAAGGCCGGAACGATACACGAGGGGGTGGGTGGCCAGCACCACGCCCGACCGCCTTTGTCTCCCCAGTGGCGATGTTTACACACCGCACCAGGTACTCATTTAAGGCTGAGTCGACCTAGGGGAGGCCCAGGACCGGTTCAGATAATCGTCACCGGGGTTGACCGTGAGTGGGAATCGAACTCGGATCGGCGGGTATGTAGCGTAGCGCGCTAACCGCTACACCACCGCTCCTCACACACAGAATATCATACGAATGCACTCACTCGCATGTACACATACATAGCCAAACAGAAACCTACACACGCTCGCGCACACTCATGCACATATATATAAAAACACGCGCACACCAGAGGTGGGACAAAGTCATTGTTATGCAAGTCCAAGTCGAGTCTGAAGTCATCAAATTCATGACTCGAGTCTGACTCGAGTCCAAGTCACATGACTCGAGTCCACACCTCTGGCGCACACACACACAGACATGCACACGGCTAATTTGTACCATGGTAACATTTCTCCCCCAGCTCTTACCCGCTTTCCCACTCATTACGGAGTGCAGTTACTTGACCATACACAAGCCGACATGAATATTCATGAAGCCAGGGATGCTGGTGGCTGTGTGAGTGTGTGTGTGCGTGCCAGTGAGTGGGTGCGCGTGTGTGTGTGCATGTGCAGCGGTTAGCGGTGGTGTTGCGGTTAGCGTCTTGCGCCATGAACCCGGTGACCCGAGTTCGATTCCCACTCATGGCCAACACCTGTGATGGTTATTTGAACCGGTCCTGGGCCTCCCCTAGGTCGACTCAGCCTCACTTGAGTACCTGGTGCGGTGTGTAAACATTGCCACTATAGAGACAAAGGCGGCCGGGCGTGGTGCTGGCCACCCACCCCCTCGTGTGCCGTGCTGGCCTTCATATGTGCTCGCTAACAGCACTTGCCCCTACAGTCTGTTAAGGCTACACGGGAGATCTTTGTCTTTTGAAAGTGTGTGTGCAAGTGCGTGTGTAAGTATTTATTTGGGGAGCGGTGGTGTAGCGGTTAGTGCGCTGCGCTATGAACCCGGCGACCCGAGTTCGATTCCCGCTCACGGCCAACACCAGTGACGATTATCTGAACCGGTCCTGGGCCTCCCCTAGGTCGACTCAGCCTCAAATGAGTACCTGGTGCGGTGTGTAAACATCGCCACTGGGGAGACAAAGGTGGTCGGGCGTGGTGCTGGCCACCCACCCGCCCGTGTGCCGTTGCGGCCTTCATAGGTGCTCGCTAACAGCACTTGCCCCTACAGTCTGTTAAGGCTACACGGGGGATCTTTGTAAGTATTCATGCACGTGCGTGCGTAGATATACATGTGTGCAAGCTTGTTTGTAAGTGTTTATATATATGTGTGCGCGTGTGTGTAGGCGCGAGGACTAGTGGCACAGTGGTTAGCGCACTGCGCTACGAACGGGCCACCTGCATGAAAAAATACCATTAGTGCCACAAGGCAAGTCAAGCTGTACTGTGCCCTCCCCTAGGTCGACTCAGCCTTAAACGAAGCTATATTTGTAAAACATTACGTTTGGAAATTTTTATTATTTTTAAAAAAATTGATAATTGTCCTTGAATAACCGTGGCTCATGGGTCGAATGTCAAATATGTAAGGGCTTGTACTCAGTGAGTTTACATGCGAATGAGTGAGTGGACATGTGTAGTGCCATAAGAGGGGAGGGGCTGCTGGGGGCTCTGGGATCCTAGACAAATAAGCCTCTTGGCGCCAGGCGCTAGGATCCCAGGCACCCCAGCCACTTAAGCCCCTTGGCGCCACCAACGGGGGGGGGGGGGGGCTGTGTGTGCTCTGTGGGATATCTGGGGGCGCACACAACCCCACCCCTCGTTGGGGACGAGGCATAAAAGGGCAGCTCCCTGGCCGATCGGGGCCAGTTGTAGCTCAAGAGCCAAGACCAGCCAGCCAGCCAGCTTAGGACCCTGGACCCCCTCGTCCCGCTTGTCCTTGTAAGCGCCGGGACGCTGTGAGGGCCAGTGGTGGAACTCTGGGACTCCCGGCTCTACGTCCTTGTGAGGGCGAGTTCCGAGGAAGCCAGAGTCCAGACCCGCACCTTGGCTGGGTCGGGTCAGATAGCCTCCCCTAGGAGAGTTGTAGCCGGAGGACCCCAGGGCGTAGCCAGAGTAGTGTACCTAGGCTGTGTACCTAGACTGTGTACCTAGGCTGTGTATCTAGGCTGTGTACCTAGGCTGTGTACCTAGGCTGTGTACCTAGGCTGTGTCGCTAGGCTATGTACCTAGGCTGTGTACCTAGGCTGTGTACCTAGGCTGTGTATCTAGGCTGTGTACCTAGGCTGTGTCGCTAGGCTGTGTACCTAGGCTGTGTACCTAGGCTGTGCACCTAGGCTGTCTACCTAGGCTGTGTACCTAGGCTGTGTATCTAGGCTGTGTACCTAGGCTGTGTACCTAGGCTGTGTAACTAGGCTGTGTACCTAGGCTGTGTACCTAGGCTGTGTATCTAGGCTGTAACAGAGTATGAGGACTGTTGGAGTGTTGTATTGTAATAAAGAAGTTACCTCTACAAGTGTCTCCGGAACCCATTACACGTGCGAATGAGTGAGTTTACATGCGAATGAGTGAGTGGACGTGCGAGTGCCTGTGACTCTGTGTATGTGGCGTAGTGGCGGAACGGTGGTTAGCGTGCTGCACTACGAACCCGGAGAACCTGAGTTCATCTCCCGGCCCCACAGCCAACATCAATGGACAGTGATCACCTAACTCGGTCGATTGAGGATCTGGCGAGACAAACGGAATCCAGGAAAGTCGCTGGCTCACACCGCCCACACCACATGGGTTCCTCGCTAACGGCACTTGCCCTGAGGGGTGGGTGGCCAGCAGAGGTCGCAACTGGGTACCCGATACCCGTACCCTACCCGATACCCGGCTACACGTACCCGGCCGGGTACGAGTAGCCGTTTGTGACCCTGGTGCGGCCGGGTACGGGTAGGCCGTGAGTCACTGGTGAGTAACCGTTTATCACTCATTTCGGGTAGGGTACGGGTAGGGAACGGGTACCCGTACCCGGCCGGGTACGGGTACGGGTACCCATTTGCGACCCTGGTGCGGCCGGGTACGGGTAAGGAATCAAAACCCGTTTGCGACCTCTGGTGGCCAGGACCATCAGCTAGCCAACCTTTGTCTCCCCCGTACCAGGCGCTCATTTACTCATTTAAAGCCGAGGCCACCCCAGGGCAGGCCCAGGACGGGTTCAAATATGTGCCACCGTGATTGGTTGCGAGTGAGAATTACACCCGGGCCATCGGCAGGTTAGTAGGCGGGTGTGCTAACCACTGCGCCACCACTCCACCTCATCCCACACACACAAAGCCAAAGACCCACCGATAGCCTTAACAGACTGTAGGGGCAAGTGCTGTTCGCGAGTTACACCTACAAAGGCCGGCACGGCACACGAGGGTGTGTGGGTGGCCAGCACCACGCCCAGCCACCTTTGTCTCCCTAGTGGCGATGTTTACACACCGCACCAGGTCCTGATTTGAGGCCGAGTAGACCTAGGGGAGGGCCCAGGACCAGTTCAAATATTCGCCACTGTTATTTGCATGTTCTCCCCGTGGTCGCGTGGATTTTTCTACGAGCCCTCTCGTTTTTCCCTCCACGTTTAGAAACACGCGTTTGGAGTGTTGGGCTGCTGCTGATGTGAATTCGCACGCGATGAGAAGTCACTTGGTGTGAGCTGTCGTTCGCGATGGCCAAGTCTCTCCTGACAAAACCCTTACCCGGTAAACATAAAAGTTTGTAGTTTGAGTGAGCGGGAATCGAACTCGGGTCACCAGGTCCGTAGCGCAGCGCACTAACCGCTACACTACCGCTCCCACATACACAAAGATAAAGATCCCCCGTATAGCCTTAACAGACTGTAGAGGCAAGTGCTGTTAGCGAGCACCTATGAAGGCCGGCACTGCACACGAGGGGGTGGGTGGCCAGAACCACGCCCGACCTCCTTTGTCTCCCCAGTGGCGATGTTCACACACCGCACCAGGTACTCATTGGAGGCTGAGTCGACCTAGGGGAGGCCCAGGACCGGTTCAGATAATCGTCACTGGTGTTGGCCGTAAGCGGGAATCGAACCCGGTTCGCCGGGTTCATAGCGCAGCGCGCTAACCACTACACTACCGCTCCCACACACACGTACACACACCACAATCACACCCAATCAGAACCACACCACATCACGCAGTCTACATGAAACACTCCCCAACCGTACTAAATATGCTAATAATCATCGCTATGCTCATTTAGAGCAGCGACTCAACTCCTGAGCAAGAGCATCCAATCGCCCCGAAGCGACGCTCCCGCAACTTTTGCGTGCGGCGGAAAAATTATAAATAAAATAAAACTCGCTAAGCAATTTCATAGATTATGTTAAATCCGAACGCTACGGTAGCCCAGGGGCAGCAGTGCTTTTAATTTCCATTAAAACTAACGAGATTTATTTTTGTTTGTGGCGTTCTTGCAGCAACAACAACAGCCGAAAAAATGAAAAATACTGCCGTTGAATATTCAGGCGGCAACTTTATCTCTTTTTTTTTGCTCCCCCATCCACCCCACCCCACACCCTCCCCATTATTTAAAAATCTCGGAATAAAGTTGGAGCGTTTAATATTCATTAGATGTTTTAGCCGGGCAGTACATTCAGCCCGGCAAATAAGCGGTTCTGGGCTGGGTCACAACTGCGAGGGACGACGCATCAATAACAATAATACATCATGATTAATAGTAATTGATTATTAATAATGATGAATTATTGATACTAGATTTTAAGTTTTCGTGACTGCATGGATTCCATACGTTTTGGTTCTTTCGGTAAAGTCACGTAGGTGAAAATAAAAAATATAAAATAAAGAATAAAAATAGAAATAACTCAATTAAATAACGACGTTTCGGGCGCAACACAAGCATCCGTCATCAGGTGCAAATGTTTTCGCTGAAGAAGGACGCTTGTGTGTTGTGCGCGAAACGTCGTGATTTAATTTAGTTGTTTCTATTTTCATTTTTCGATTTAAAGCTTTCGTGACTGCAGGGATTCATCTTCTTGATTCTTTCGGTAAAGTCACGTAGAAGGGAAATAATAAAATAATAAAAATAAAACATAATAAAATTTCGATTTAAAGCTTTCGTGACTGCAGGGATTCATCTTCTTGGTTCTTTCGCTAAAGTCACGTAGAAGGGAAATGATAGAATAATAAAAATAAAACATAATAAAATACCGCGACTCTAAGGTTAAATATACACTGCCAAGCTTGGCGGTGCTCATTGGGACGCTGTCTTTCCGACAGACCTGTTCTTCACCTGAGGACGGCTGCTTGCGTTGTGGCCGAAACGTCGTGAGAATTGTATTTTATTACGTTTTATTTGTATTACTTTATTTGTATTCCTATCTTTTTTCACCTACGTGACTTTACCGAAAGAACCAAGGAGTATGAATTATTGAAAATGAATAACTGTTCGTAATTATTGTTATCAATAAGGAAGCGATGGAGAAAACTACACAGAGAGGCAGAAACAGGTACAATGTGGTTGAGAGAACACGAGTTGATACATTTCCACGCAAATGTATACCTCTCACCTTGATACATTTCAGTGGTCTTTAAACTTGAAAAGACACTGCACATAAGATGATTACTCTTTGGTTCTTTCGGTAAAGTCACGTGGGTATAAAATAAATCACGAAATTTGGGGACAATTTTAAAAAGCTTTGAAATGGGTGTAGCCCAAGGGTCATGGCTGAGTCTGGTGATGTTAATGTGAGAAATCAGCATGATGTTAATGTGAGAAGTTGGCATGTTAATGTGAGAGATTAGCATGATGTTAATGTGAGAGATTAAAGGGCATGGAAGTGGCTATGTTAATGTGAGGGATTAGCATGATGTTAATGTGAGAAGTTAGCATGATGTTAATGTGAGAAATTAGCATGATGTTAATGTGAGAAGTTGGTATGTTTATGTGAGAGATTAGCATGATGTTAATGTGAGAAGTTGGCATGTTAATGTGGGGGATTAGTATGATGTTAATGTGAGAAATCAGAGGGCACGCAAGTGGCTATGTTAATGTGAGGGATTAGCATGATGTTAATGTGAGAGATTAGCACGATGTTAATGTGAGAAATTAGAGGGCACGGAAGTGGCTATGTTAATGTGAGGGATTAGCATGATGTTAATGTGAGGAATCAGAGGGCACGGAAGTGGCTGTGTTAATGTGAAAAATTAGCATGATGTTAATGTGAAGAATTAGAGGGCACAGAAGTGGCTCTTTTAATGTGAAAAATTAGCATGATGTTAATGTGAGGAATTAGAGGGCACGGAAGTGGCTGTGTTAATGTGAAAAATTAGCATGATGTTAATGTGAAGAATTAGAGGGCACAGAAGTGGCTCTTTTAATGTGAAAAATTAGCATGATGTTAATGTGAGGAATTAGAGGGCACGGAAGTGGCTGTGTTAATGTGAAAAATTAGCATGATGTTAATGTTAAGAATTAGAGGGCACAGAAGTGGCTATGTTAATGTGAAAAATTAGCATGATGTTAATGTGAGGAATTAGAGGGTACAGAAGTGGCTCTTTTAATGTGAAAAATTAGCATGATGTTAATGTGAGGAATTAGAGGGCACAGAAGTGGCTATGTTAATGTGAAAAATTAGCATGATGTTAATGTGAGGAATTAGAGGGCACGGAAGTGGCTATGTTAATGTGAAAAATTAGCATGATGTTAATGTGAAGAATTAGAGGGCACAGAAGTGGCTATGTTAATGTGAAAAATTAGCATGATGTTAATGTGAGGAATTAGAGGGCACAGAAGTGGCTCTTTTAATGTGAAAAATTTGCATGATGTTAATGTGAGGAATTAGAGGGCATGGAAGTGGCTATGTTAATGTGAAAAATTAGCATGATGTTAATGTGAGGAATTAGAGGGCATGGAAGTGGCTATGTTAATGTGAAAAATTAGCATGATGTTAATGTGAAGAATTAGAAGGCATGGAAGTGGCTATGTTAATGTGAAAAATTAGCATGATGTTAATGTGAAGAAATAGAGGGCACAGAAGTGGCTATGTTAATGTGAAAAATTAGCATGATGTTAATGTGAGGAATTAGAGGGCACGGAAGTGGCTATGTTAATGTGAAAAATTAGCATGATGTTAATGTGAGGAATTAGAGGGCATGGAAGTGGCTATGTTAATGTGAAAATTAGCATGATGTTAATGTGAAGAATTAGAAGGCATGGAAGTGGCTATGTTAATGTGAAAAATTAGCATGATGTTAATGTGAAGAATTAGAGGGCACGGAAGTGGCTATGTTAATGTGAAAAATTAGCATGATGTTAATGTGAGGAATTAGAGGGCATGGAAGTGGCTCTTTTAATGTGAAAAATTAGCATGATGTTAATGTGAAGAATTAGAAGGCATGGAAGTGGCTATGTTAATGTGAGAGATTAGCATGATGTTAATGTGAGGAATTAGAGGGCACGGAAGTGGCTATGTTAATGTGAGGGATTAGCATGATGTTAATGTGAGAGATTAGCATGATGTTAATGTGAGAGATTAGCATGATGTTAAAGTGAGAGATTAGCATGATGTTAATGTGAGAGATTAGCATGATGTTAATGTGAGAGATTAGCATGATGTTAATGTGAGAGATTAGCATGATGTTAAAGTGAGAGATTAGCATCATGTTAATGTGAGGGATTAGCATGATATTAATGTGGAGATTAGCATGATGTTAATGTGAGAGATTAGTATGATGTTAATGTGAGAGATTAGTATGATGTTAATGTGAGAGATTAGTATGATGTTAATGTGAGAGATTAGTATGATGTTAATGTGAGAGATTAGTATGATGTTAATGTGAGAGATTAGTATGATGTTAATGTGAGAGATTAGCATGATGTTAATGTGAGAGATTAGTATGATGTTAATGTGAGAGATTAGTATGATGTTAATGTGAGAGATTAGAGGGCACGGAAGTGGCTATGTAAATGTGAGGGATTAGCATGATGTTAATGTGAGAAATCAGAGGGCACGGCAGAGGCTATGTAAATGTGAGGGATTAGCATGATGTTAATGTGAGAGATTAGCATGATGTTAATGTGAGAGATTAGCATGATGTTAACGTGAGAGATTAGCATGTAACTGTAAGATATGAGGAGAGCGTGTAATCCGAAGGGCATGTGAGTATGACAGTCCAATTCAAAACACATGCGAGCATGAGAGATCTAAGAGACAGGCACAGAGAGAGAGAGAGCGAGACACCGAGAGTCGAAATAACAGCTGATATAGGCAGGTTGGATGGAAACATCACAGTCAGTTAAGACTCTACCCGGTTAATAACGTCCTTCCAATGATTGCTCAGTTGATACCCATCCTCTCAGTTGAAGCTGTGTCTGTGTTTATATATCTGGATGGCTTCATGAGCAAATCTCTGAAGGTAGCTGGTAGGCTTGCAGAGTACCTCCGTCTTGGAAAAAAATAAATTTCGCGTGAGCCCACAGCGTTAAAACAATGATCGGCAACGGCAGAAGAATTGGCCCTGCCTTGTTTCAGATCTGCCTTGTGCTCACGGACATTCACACGACTCCATGCCCCTCTCACCCTTGATACCGGCTTGCTGGCTTCTGCACAGGCACGGCAGGAGAGTGAGCACACCGATGGGATGGTGTGGCACCGAACCTTCTCCTGCCCGTCAGCAGAGCGGAGTTAGTGAGCGCATACTTGTCGCTGCTGTCACTTGGACATCTGTGAAAACGCGCTTCGAAGCTCGTCGGATTCCTCCACAATGAATAAAGATTCTGATGATGATTTAGGTCCGTGCGTGTGTGTGTGTGTGTGTCAGAGGTCGCAACCGCGTACCCGATACCCGTACCCTACCCGATACCCGGCTACCCGTACCCGGCCGGGTACGGGTAGCCGTTTGCGACCCTGGTGCGGCCGGGTACGGGTATGGGTAGGCCGTGAGTCACTGGTGAGTAACTATTTGTCACTCATTTCCAAACATCTTGTCTCTTCTCACAATTCAAGTTCCTAGAATCAACCCACCACCGCCTGCAACATGGCTTCATCCCAGAGGTCGCAATCAGGTACCCGATACCCGGCCGGGTACGGGTAGGGTACGGGTACGGCCGGGTACGGCTACCCGTTTGCGACCCTGGTGCGGCCGGGTACGGGTACGGGGGGTATTGAATCAAAACCCGTTTGCGACCTCTGGTGTGTGTCTGTGAGGGCGGGGGGCTGGTACCTGAGCGGAGGGAGGAGGGATGAGACTGGGACGGTGTCTGGGTGGGACTGGACCGTCTCCATCATCGCAGAGAGCAGCTCGGACGCCAGGGACCGCACTGAGACACACCAGAGAGAGAGAGAGACACAGAGGGACACACATACACAGCGATGAGATAGAGACGTAGAAAAGACACACCGACAACGGACACGCAGACTGACAGACAGAGCGACAGATAGGCAGACAGACACAGGTGAGACGGAGACGTGGACAACAGAGACACGTGGATGAAACAGCGATACACAGACACGCACGCAGACGCGGTACGGACAGAGGGACCTGAACAACACGAGAATGAGACGCGCAGAGAGACAAAGACAACCTCAACCGACACTCATCTCACAAATACCGAGATGGGTGACCAGAGGCACGCGGCACAGAGAGACACACGGCCGAGACACGGACACGGGCGGGGTGGGCGGATCAGCGGCGGATCTCGGGGGCCCTATCCTGGCATGCACCGGCGGGGTCTTGGACGTGAGCGAGGACTCGCAGAGCCGACGGGAGGAGTGAGGGGACGTCGGCAGCGTTGCAGGAGGCGTCGTGGCTCCGCTGGAAGACTTCGCGCAGGAAGCAGAGAGTGTGCGCCAGGCGCGGCGGAGGAGGGGAACCAACGCGGAACTGCAGGTGGTGGTCCCTGCGAACGGCAGCGTCGTCAGGATGAGGACGTTCGTTTTATTGACGGTGGAGGAGGAATGGCGGCGAGTTTGTCGCCGATAGTTTGTTGAGCTTCCCGCAGCAGAACCTCCGTTTAGCGCGGTTGGTTACGTGGTTACGTGGTTACGTGGTTACGTGGTTACGTGGTTACGTGCCAATGTGGAAGAGGTTCAACGTAAGAACGTACACACGAGCGATGAAAGCTCTCTTTGAAAGACGCAGGGTGAGAAAGTTACAACAACAAACACAATACAAAACCCACAATGGGGGTGCAAAGTGTCGGAGAGGAATGCAAATCACAAACGAACTAAACGAATATATATATTCTTGGTTCTTTTGGTAAAGTCACGTAGAAGGGAAATAATAAAATAATACAAATATAAAAAAAAAAAATTCCCACGACGTTTCGACTGCTAACACAAACGTCGTGATTTTTTTAAAAATATTTCTTTTATTATTTCCCTTCTACGTGACTTTACCGAAAGAACCAAGAAGATGAATCCCTGCAGTCACGAAAGCTTTAAATCGAAATTTTATGATGTTAAATTTTTATTATTTTATAATTTCCCTTCTACGTGACTTTACCGAAAGAACCGAGAATATGAATCCCTGCAGTCACGAAAGAAGCTTTAAATCACAAACGAACTAAACGAACTCGATCTTACTTCGCCAGGCAAAGCCCACCGGGCTGATTCGCTTCTTTGTCAGGAGCGACCAGGCCACAAATCACAGCTCAACGAAGTGGCTCATCACGTGGGAACTTACAGCGGCCAAATAATCTCAACGCGAGATGTTCGATTCGAATTGTGGAGGTGGTCTCCCCCAGGTAGCCTTTACAGACTGTTGGGGCAAGTGCTGTTAGCGAGTGGACACCTACGAAGGCCGGCACGGCACACGAGGGGGTGGGTGGCCAGCACCACCATGCCCGACCGCCTTTGTCTCCCTCGTGGCGATGTTTACACACCGCGCCAGCTACTCATTTGAGGCCGAGTCGACCTAGGGGAGGACCAGGAATGGTTCAGATAATTGCCGTGAGCGGGAGTCGAACTCGGCCCGCCGGGTTCGTAGCTCCCGACAGAAAAAGTACTCAACTCAACCCAATTAATCTCTATGGTCAAGGACATGGTACTATCTCCTGATGATATCCTCATCAGTTTTGATGTAGTATCTCTGTTTACCAAAGTCCCAGTGCCTGACACCCTAACAATAATTAAGGACTTGGTCCAACATGGATTGAATTCGGATGTGCCCGCGCTAGTTAGGCATTGCCTCACCAACACTTATTTCACCTGGAATGGCACCTTCTACAAACAGAATGAGGGTACCCCTATGGGCTCCCCCTTGTCACCAGTGATAGCCAACAAAGATCCCACCCCCCCCGTATAACCTGAATGGACTGTTGGGGCAAGTACTGTTTAGCGAGCACACCCACCCAGCCACTCACACACTCACTCACTCACTCACGCAAAACACTCACCTAACGCTCACCACCAGGTGCGCGCCGCCGGGTTCGTAGCTCCCCACATACAAAGGACAAAGATCCCACCCCCCCCCCGTATAACCTGAATAGACTGTTAGGGCAAGTACTGTTTAGCGAGCACACCCACTCACCCACTCACACACTCACTCACTCAAAACTCACCTAACGCTCACCACCAGGTGCTTCCGGAAGGCTGCGACCGGGGTCTCCACGGGCGAGCGGAAGGAGGGGGCGAGCGCTGCGAGGAAGGGGGAGCTGGCAGGGTTTGTTTGGAGCCCTGGGGGGCCGGGTGGCGGGGGGCACAGCGAGGGGGGGCTCAGGCGATGGAACCACAGCCGGACCACGGTGGAGAGGATCTTCGGCAGGAAGGGAAGCTGAGAGAAGATCCGTGACATTCCCTGTGGGACACAAAAGACAAAGGATCCTGCGTGTCACCTACACAGGCCTTTGGGACAAGTGCTAAAGTGAAAGGAAAATTATTTTTAAATCCTTTATATTAAGTTCACTTGCTTGCTTGCTTACGACCGTGCAAATCTTTCGGTCGTTTTTTAACCCACTTCCCAAGATCCAATCGAGCTGACATTTTCCACACAGACTCGTTGTGCGTGACAATTCATGTTCGCGAAAAAATTTCCCAAAATGTTACACTTTTTAGGACAAAAATATTATATTTAATTACCAATTGCTTAATGGTGCAACGCAATCATCTGACCCATAGGTGGCAGCCATCTCAAGCCAGAGGACGAGAGGACTCTAGCCGCCACGCATATAAAGGATGTATAGTGAAAAACTTTGTTTTTACGGGTTATACTTATTGGTTCTTTCGGTAAAGTCACCTGAGGACGGCTGCTTGCGTTGTGGCCGAAACGTCGTGAGAATTATTTTATGATGTTTTATTTTTATTATTTTATTACTTCCCTTCTACGTGACTTTACCGAAAGAACCAAGAAGATTAATCCCCGCAGTCACGAACGCTTTAAATCGAAATTTAATAAATAATCGTCATCATGAAAAAAAATGTTACTTGAAAGTTCATCGCCATCTTTCGATTTAAAGCTTTCGTGACTGCAGGGATTCATCTTCTTGGTTCTTTCGGTAATTCAGACTCTGTCTACTTGACAGACCTGTTCTCCACCTGAAGACGGCTGCTTGCGTTGTGGCCGAAACGTCGTGAGAATTATTTTATTATGTTTTTTTATTTTATTTTATTATTTCCATTCTACGTGACTTTACCGAAAAAACCAAGAAGATGAATCCCTGCGGTCACGAAAGAAGCTTTACATCGAAATAAAGGAAACTTGTATTTTACAAGGTCAGGCCCAGTTAGCGATACAGCTCGTTTTCTAACGCGACCTGGCCAGGGCCGGATCGTGGTCCCGTGAGGCCACTGGGCACATATCGTCTGGAGCCCCCCCCCCCCCCGCCCCCCACCCCGCTTTCCTACATTGGTGTCTTTCTTGCCTTCCTCCTCGCAAAATCATCCACTAGACGGTCAACATCTCGCTGTCTGACAAGGTCTGACTCTATTGACGATGAGCCGAGACACGTTTGGCAACACGCTACTTCCGCAGCGAATTTTTGTATTCTGCCTAAAAGGAGAAAATGTCCGCTCACCCCTGGCAGTTTGTCACTGGCCAAGATAGACAAATCCGAAGTGCCACGAAAACACATTGAGGAACGCCGACCGCAGATTAAGTGCCTGCAACGTCTCAAGCAACTTAGTTGGGCACTTCTCACCCTCAGAGTCAGACATGAAAGACTTGAGAATTGGATGAGTTTATTGGCAAAGTTCATGTCCAGGTCTGATTGATTTGCAGCGGAAAGTGCATTTACATTTTCCGCTTTGACATCACTGTGAGACACCTGATTGGACATAAACAGAACTCCAAAGAGACTGGTCAAACGCTTGTAAGCATCCAAGCGATGCTCAGGGCACGCCACAAGCTTATCAATGACCACATTAAATGTTTCGATTCGAACTTCTCCCTCCCCTCAAGGGTCACACCTGGCTCTGAGCTCTCATCTGCAAATGTTTTGCGTTTCCTCTTCCGCTGAAGATCGTGCTCAGATGACTGAGAGACACCTTTCACATTGAAGGCCGCCCTTTCAAAAGTCTCAAACTGGTCTCGCTGTCCCGCCACAAAATCCCTCAACGAAGACAAAAGCTGCGCTGCTACAGAGATGTCAATGTCATTTCTAGATTTGAAGCTTTCGTGACTGCAAGGATTCATACTCTTAGTTCTTTCGGTAAAGTCACGTAGGTAAAAAATGCAATTAATAAAATAAACAATAAAAATCACGACGTTTCGGAGGCAACACAAGTCTCCGTCATCAGGTGGGACTGTCACAGCCAGATTTGCTGCATCAAGTGAGGCAAGGATTCAAGATGTAAGCCCTTAAATGCAAGTTGAGTGGGGGAGGAGAGGGGGGGGAACTCATCAGAATGTGGTAGCCAATGAATGATGACGGAGAGACTTGTGTTGCCTCCGAAACCTCGTGATTTTTATTGTTTTATTTTTATTAATTTCATTTTTTACCTACGTGACTTTACCGAAAGAACTAAGAGTATGTCAATGTCACTTGTCTGTAGGTGCATGCTTGTAGCGTGGAACCGATCAAGCACGACGTCCTAGAAACGTGCCATGAACACCATCTCTAAGGTGTCCAATTTAGCACGTAGTCCAGCGGCCTCAATGGGAGTATCTCTCATTATCATCACTGCACACACCACAGAAGGCCTCTCTAATGTGGGTGTAATTTCTCCCTGTGCCTTGGTTGACTCTGCCCGAGCACTCCACCGAGTACTGGACAACGATTTGAATGTCAGTCTGACGTCTGTCTTTCCCCCATCTGTGTGTGGATGAAGAGAAAATTGTGCACAGTGACTGCAACATGTTAAAAAACTCGTCAGCCACTGGGCTACTGCCGTCTAAGGTGTTAACGCCGACTAAGTTGAGTGAATGCGCTGCGCAAGGCACAGGCTCTATCAGAGGGTTTTTAAATCCTTTATATTAAGTTCACTTGCTTGCTTGCGCGCTTACGACCGTGCAAATCTTTCGGTCGTTTTCTAACCCACTCCCCGTGATCCAATCGAGCTGACATTTTGCACACAGACTCGTTGTGCGTGACAATTAATTTTGGTGAAAATTTTTTTTTCCAAATTTTCAACATTTTAGGAAAAAATAAATTATATTGAATTACCAATTGCTTAATGGTGGCAGGCAATCATCTGACCCATAGGTGGCAGCCATCTGAAGCCAGAGGACGAGAGGACTCTAGCCGCCACACATATAAAGGATTAATAGTGAAAAACTGTTTTTACGGGTAAAATTTTTGTTTTGTTTCAGACGGGCCTGTAGCCCATTGCATTTTCTTGACATGTTGCTTGCATTGTCATGTGACTGTGACCTCTACAGTTTGAGAGGTCCAACCCAAGGCCCTCCACCATCAAAGTCACACAGTCTGCTCAACTTTTACCAGTGTGGCTCTCAATTGGCTCAGAGCCCAGGCATCGCTCCACCACATTCCCGCTGCTGTTAACAACCCGGAATATGAACATCAATTGGTCCACATGTGACAGGTCTGGGGTGGAGTCAACAATTATTGAAATATATTTGGCACCCCGAATCTCATCTGCTATTGTTTGGCGAGTTTTCTGACACATTCGCTCAACGAGTTCTTCACACATTGTCGATGACAAATAGGACGCTGTGCCTCTTCCATTCCCGCCAAACTTTTTAATATGTTCAGCTAAGAATGAAAACAAATGCACACGAACGACGCATTCACGCAAGCACCCGATGCTCCGTTTTGAAGTTTTAAAATAAAACATCTCTGAATTGTGTTATGTTTTGAATTAGATTATTGTATTTATTCACTAAAAACTTCTTTCATTTTACATCTGGAAGACTTCATTGAAAAGGACATTTCGTGCGAATTTTCTTAAGTCGATGGCCTTTGCTGGGGGTTCGGTTCGATGCGGACTTTCACCTGTTTGGGATTGCGGGATCTAGATAAGGCGACAGAGCTGGCCGTGCGAGAAGACCGCCGTCTGCAGACCGATTCCAACGTAATCGAACGTCTGTCCCTGCGTCTCCATCGTTCATGCAGGGGGCGCGTAGGTTTGCAGCGCCCCCTGCATGAAAACGACAGAAAGTGCAGCGTTCATCACAGATAAAGTCGTGCGCTTATAGAAGAGTATATTTGGCATCCCGAATCTCATCCGCTATTGTTTGGCGAGTTTTCTGACCCATTCGCTCAACGAGTTCTTCACACATTGTCGATGACAAATAGGGCGCTGTGCCTCTTCCTTTCCCGCTAAACTTTTTAATATGTTCAGCTAAGAATGGGTCAAACTGTGATGGCAATTCTAGGATGCCAAGGAAATTAACGTCATGGATTCACACCGCACCCGGTACGCATTTGAGGCCGAGTCGACCTAGGGGGAGGCCCAGGACCGGTTCGGATAATCGTCACCGGCGTTGTTGGCTACGAGCGGGAATCGAATTTGGGTCGCCGGGTTCGTAGCGCAGCGTAGCGCTAACCGCTACACGTATACGCAGACGCACCTAAAGTTTAATCAATTTGTAGAGAGCGATCAGAAGCAAGCGCCTTTGCTTCTTACCAAAATATTCATGAGAAAAGTAAATAGTTTTTTAACAAGCGAGTGTTCATGAACAACAGTGAGAACAAATAATAATAATAATTAAAGTTCAGCATCTGAAATTACAATTCCCTAAAAACAAGCCGAGGATGAAACGTGTAATTTAAATGAATAGAGCAATTACAGAATGTATTTATCCCAAAGAGTAGCGTTGCGATTAAGTGCAACCACTGTTTAATAATCTTTTTCTAAAGATTATTAAAAAATAAATCCTTAAACCAATGCACTCGTCACCCCGTAGTGCATCACAATTAATCGCTGTCTCATTATTTAGACTTCACTTTAAACAAGTATAACCCGTAAAAACAAAGTTTTTCACTATAAATCCTTTATATGCGTGGCGGCTAGAGTCCTCTCGTCCTCTGGCTTGAGATGGGTGCCACCTATGGGTCAGATGATTGCATTTCACCATTAAGTAATTGGTAATTAAATATTTTTTTGTCCTAAAAAGTGTAAAATTTTGGAAAAAAAATTTCACGTACATTAATTGTCACGCACAACGAGTCTGTGTGGAAAATGTCAGCTCGATTGGATCACGGGAAGTGGGTTAAAAAACGACCGAAAGATTTGCACGGTCCTAAGCAAGCAAGCAAGTGAACTTAATATAAAGGATTTAAAAATACGAGAACTCTCATCCACAGCTTGTTTCGTTGCTGAATTGTAACTACTGCTGGCGGAAGGGGCCTTCCATCATCACCAATAGCAGCAGTATCAGCATCGTCATCTCAAGATATAGAATTATCGTCACGTCATTCAACAGCTGACACAACAACATCAGAATCTTCATTGAGACTTGGGTAATCTGATAAGCTAGGAAGGTTTTTCACAGACGGCCACTAAAGACTTCTTCAATAGTTTAATAGGCATCTGGCCTACTCTTCCACCCCCACACTTTACCCCACAACCGCACGCAACCTACTGGGTTGTGAGTCCAGTTTAAACCGTTTTCTTTTTCTTCTTGGTTCTTTCGGTAAAGTCACGTTGAATGGAAATAATAAAATAATAAAAATAAAACATAATAAAATAATTCTCACGACGTTTCGGCCACAACGCAAGCAGCCGTCCTCAGGTGAAGACCAGGTCTGTCGAGAAGACAGATCTGAGGACGCCTGCTTGCGTTGTGGCCGAAACGTCGTGAGAATTATTTTATTATGTTTTATTTTTATTATTTTATTATTTCCATTCTACCGAAAGAACCAAGCAGATGAATCCCTGCAGTCACGAAAGCTTTAAATCGTTTTCTTTTTCAATAGATTTTTCACGTGGTCACCAATTATGCAGCAAAAACCTACTTGTACAACACTAGTGGTGTGTATGTATACAAGTGTGTTGCATACGACTGTATATACATCTACATAAAAGCATGTGTCTATGTGTAAGCATACACGTCACCTGCAGGTCTCATTGAATGTGTGTTTGTGTGTACGTATGGGGAGCGGTGGTGCAGCGGTTAGCACTACGCTGCGCTATGAATCCGGCGACCCGAATTTGATTTCCGCTCACGGCCAACACCAGTGACGATTAAATGAACCGGTCCTGGGCCTCCCCTATGTCGACTCAGCCTTAAAATAGTACCTGGTGCAGTGTATAAACATCAAGTAACGGGGAAGACAAAGGCAGCCGGGCGTTGCGCTGGTCACCCCCCCCCCTCCCCACCTCGTGTGCCGTGCCGGCCTTCATAGCTGCTGCTACTCGCTAACAGCACTTGCCCTGACAGTCTGCTGAGGCTATACGGGGATCTTTGTCTTTTGTATCTATATATGTATGCACATATGAATATCTCTGTGTACATGCAATGTATCTGTGTGTCTGCGCACATCTGTAAGTAGATGTATGTATGAGTGTTGTCTGTGTCCCTGTGTAGACATGCCTTGCTTGCTAGGGTGCTGTGTGTAGTACAGGTAGTCCTCTACTTATGATGGAGATGCGTTACAAAGACTCCATCGTAAGTCGAAAATATCGAAGATGACCTAGCCTACCCAGGAGCCTTAAAGAATGGTGATAATTTAGCAAAACAGAGCAATTTACAGTACCGTACTGTATCAACTATATAGTGTGTGTATTTATTAATTACAATACTGTATCGCACAGTAAAACGTAAAGTAACAAAAAAACGAGGTAAATTCTTAGCCTACCGATATGAACTGCAATTTAATCGAAAGTGTTTTCAGGAAACAATCCTATCTGCTAGAAAAAAAACTTTTAACGTGCATTGAACGTATCGTATCGTGGTAACCCTAAAATGAAATCGCTAAAGCTACGTATCGCACATGCATTGAACGTAACGTATCACATTGTACTGTACTCACCAAGATTCTGTCCGTCGTCTGCATAATTGAACGATGTTAAGGTCTCGATTTAAAGCTTTCGTGACTGCAGGGATTCATCTTCGTGGTTCTTTCGGTAAAGTCACGTAGAATGGAAATAATAAAATAATTAAAATAAAGCATTATTATTTTATGTTTTATTTTTATTATTTTATTATTTCCATTCTACGTGACTTTACCGAAAGAACCACGAAGATGATGTTAAGGTCGTTGATGGCAATATTGTCGTATCGCCATCGCCATCGCAAGATCGAAATATCGTAAGTCGGACCCCATCGTAACTCGAGGACTACCTGTATACACTTGTGTGAACATCTCTGTGTCCCTGTGTCAGAGGTCGCAAACGGGTTTTGATTCCTTACCCGTACCCGTACCCGGCCGAAACCAGGGTCGCAAACGGGTACCCGTACCCGGCCGGGTACGGGTACCCGTACGCTACCCGTACCCTACCCGAAATAAGTGACAAACAGTTACTCACCATATTCTTAGGTTTTTTCGGTAAAGCCACGTAGGTAAAAACATTTAAAAAAAATACTTTTTAATGTTTTTAACTACGTGACTTTACCGAAAAAAACCTAACAATATGAATCTTTGCAGTCACGAAAGCTTCAAATCTAGAGTTACTCATCAGTGACTCACGGCCTACCCGTACCCAGCCGCACCAGGGTCGCAAACGGCTACCCGTACCCGGCTGGGTACGGGTAGCCGGGTATCGGGTAGGGTAGATGGCCAGTTGAAGGCGACACGGGGGTGGGATCCTCTGTCTGTGTGCGTGCACCTGCCTGTAGGAACAGCGCCATGGTGCCGGTGAGAGCGGCGACGATGCCCGCGGGAGCCTCTCTCCCCGGCTGCATGAGCAGGCCGGGCTGCAGCAACGTGTCCAGCAGCTGGAAGAGCATCGGCTGCAGGCGGCCGATCGCCAGCAGAGGGGAGCAGTGGCTCACCAGGGAGCCTAGAGAGCACACACAGAGAGAGAGAGAGAAACTCTTATATATAGATACACACACATAGAGAGAGACACAGAGAGAGACTATCTTATACATAGACACACACTGAGAGAGATACACAGAGACTATCTTATACATAGACAGAAAGAGAGAAACTCTCTTATACATAGATACACACACAGAGAGAGAGACTCTTACACATATAGATACACACTCATATACAGAGACACACACAGAGAGACTCTTACACATACACACACACAGAGAGAGAGAGAAACTCTCTTACACGTACATAGATACACACGGAGAGAGAGACTCTCTTATATACATACACAGAGAGAGAGACACACAGAGAGAGACTCTTACACATAGACACACATAGAGAGACACACACAGAGAGACTCTTACACATAGACACACACAGAGAGAGAGAGAGAAACTCTTACACATACAACAACAACAACAACCGCCATTCGCCACTAAGTGGCGGTGACGTCACCACGATGCTTGTGCCAGGCCAAGTGCACCTTGAGGCCACGTGAAGTGTCGAAAGCCCGCTGGCAGGAGGTCACGGGGCAGACCCAGGTGCCAAGGGTCGACTGACCGAGATGACCGAGATGACTGGCTGATGCACCACCTGTGCCCCCTACTGTGCCGACTTGCTGTGCTTTAGCCACCCGGCGCTCCGCTCGTTGTTGTGAGCGTCGCTCCTCCGCCCTCCGTTGTTGTTGGAGGGCGACTGCCTCCAACTGCCCAGTAGCGTCCTTCACGAGCCTCCTCCACTGAGGCCGATCTTGACACCGCTGGTACCAGTCATCGGCAAGTCCACTCAGCTCCACGTCCTCCTGTACCACATCACTCCATCTCTTCTCCAGCCCGTGCCGCGCCCGTCTAGCCCCCTCGATCCGGCTGAACAAAAGCTGTTTAGGCATGCGGTGGCTGGGCATGCGGGCTACATGACCCAGCCAACGCAGCCTTGCCTGCCGGAGGAGCTCACCGATGGGACTTTGTACAGTCTTACAAATACAAAGATCCCCCGTATAGCCTTAACAGACTGTAGGGGCAAGTGCTGTTAGCGAGCACCTATGAAGGCCGGAACGGTACACGAGGGGGTGGGTGGCCAGCACCACGCCCGACCGCCTTTGTCTCCCCAGTGGCGATGTTTACACACTGCACAAGATACTCATGTAAGGCTGAGTCGACCTAGGGGAGGCCCATGACCGGTTCAGGTAATCGTCACCGGTGTTGGCCGTGAGCGGGAATCGAACCCGGGTCGCCGGGTTCATAGCGCAGCGTAGCGCCAACCGCTGCACCACCGCTCCCCACGTCTTACACACACTCATCGACAGACACTCTCATAGGTAGGCTGCACACAGAGAGACAGAGACAACGGGGGGGGGGGGGGTGAGCCTAGAACATATACTCACAGCGAGAAACAGGATTATTCATATAAACTATCATCATATACAGACGTAAATACAATCATAGGCAGCGACACAGAGACGCAGCAGCGAGTAACAGTGGCACTCACGGATACCTCGAGCACAGATATACCCTCGTACACACAGAGACAGAGACAGTGTGGTGCATACACACAGAGACAGAGACACCCTCGTACACAGAGACAGAGACAGTGTGGTGCATACACACAGAGACAGAGACACCCTCGTACACACAGACACAGAGACAGTGTGGTGCATACACACAGAGACAGAGACACCCTCGTACACATAGAGACAGAGACAGTGTGGTGCATACACACAGAGACAGACACCCTCGTACACACAGACACAGAGACAGTGTGGTGCATACACACAGAGACAGACACACCCTCGTACACACAGACACAGAGACAGCGTGGTGCATACACACAGAGACATACAAGGCATTAATTCTAGATTTGAAGCTTTCGTGACTGCAAGGATTCATATTCTTAGGTTTTTTCGGTAAAGTCACGTAGGTAAAAAAATTCAAATTAATAAAAGTAAAATAAAATAAAAATAAAAATCACGACGTTTTGAGACTCAAGCCGCAACTTACCATAATAATAAAAAGTGTGCCATTCCTGGCCCTTCCCCCCCCCCCCTCAACCATTATATATACGGAGTGGTATCTCTTGTAATCTCTCATTTACTTGATACAGCTGTAGGGCTGTGACGGTTCCACCTGAAGACGGAAGCTTGTGTTGCCTCCGAAACGTCGTGATTTTTATTTTATTTTCATTTTATTTTACTTTTATTAATTTTAATTTTTTACCTACGTGACTTTACCGAAAAAAAAACCCTAAGAACATACAAGTCAACAGTAGGGGGTAGCAGTGTGGCTCACCGGGAAGCCTTAAGGAGTATGGCATGCACACAGAGACTCTCTCTCATACACGTGCACAGACACAGAGAAATATACACTCTCGTACATACACACACACACGCACGCGCTCTTAATGTATATATACACGTACACACGGGCACAGGAACAAAAGTGGCCTGTATAGCCTTGATTAGAAACGTCGGGGGTGTTAGCGAGCACCAATTCAGGGCGGTAAGACGCACACAGAGGTGGGGGTGGCCAGCATCACAGCCCGGCCGCCTTTGTCTCCCCACTGCCGATGTTTACACACCGCATCGAGCATTTAATAAGGGCCGAGTCTACCTAGAGGGAGGCCCATGAGCAGTTCAGATAATCGTCACCGATGTCGCCCATGTGCAGTTCAGATCATCGTCACCGATGTTGCCCATGTGCAGTTCAGATCATCGTCACCGATGTTGCCCATGTGCAGTTCAGATCATCGTCACCGATGTTGCCCATGAGCAGTTCAGATCATCGTCACCGATGTTGCCCATGAGCAGTTCAGACAATCGTCACCGATGTTGCCCATGAGCGGTTCAGATAATCGTCACCGATGTTGCCCATGAGCGGTTCAGATCATCGTCACCGATGTTGCCCATGTGCAGTTCAGATAATCGTCACCGATGTTGCCCATGAGCGGTTCAGATCATCGTCACCGATGTTGCCCATGAGCAGTTCAAATAATCGTCACCGATGTTGACCATGAGCGGTTCAGATAATCGTCACCGATGTTGCCCATGAGCAGTTCAAATAATCGTCACCGATGTTGCCCATGAGCAGTTCAGATAATCGTCACCGATGTTGCCCATGAGCAGTTCAAATAATCGTCACCGATGTTGACCATGAGCGGTTCAGATAATCGTCACCGATGTTGCCCATGAGCAGTTCAAATAATCGTCACCGATGTTGCCCATGAGCAGTTCAGATAATCGTCACCGATGTTGCCCATGAGCAGTTCAGATAATCGTCACCGATGTTGCCCATGAGCAGTTCAGATAATCGTCACCGATGTTGCCCATGAGCAGTTCAAATAATCGTCACCGATGTTGCCCATGAGCAGTTCAAATAATCGTCACCGATGTTGACCATGAGCGGTTCAGATAATCGTCACCGATGTTGCCCATGAGCAGTTCAAATAATCGTCACCGATGTTGCCCATGAGCAGTTCAGATAATCGTCACCGATGTTGCCCATGAGCAGTTCAGATAATCGTCACCGATGTTGCCCATGAGCAGTTCAGATAATCGTCACCGATGTTGCCCATGAGCAGTTCAGATAATCGTCACCGATGTTGCCCATGAGCGGTTCAGATAATCGTCACCGATGTTGCCCATGTGCAGTTCAGATAATCGTCACCGATGTTGCCCATGAGCGGTTCAGATCATCGTCACCGATGTTGCCCATGAGCAGTTCAGATAATCGTCACCGATGTTGCCCATGAGCGGTTCAGATAATCGTCACCGATGTTGCCCATGTGCAGTTCAGATAATCGTCACCGATGTTGCCCATGAGCGGTTCAGATCATCGTCACCGATGTTGCCCATGAGCAGTTCAGATAATCGTCACCGATATTGCCCATGAGCAGTTCAGATAATCGTCACTGATATTTCCCATGAGCGGTTCAGATAATCGTCACCGATGTTGCCCATGAGCAGTTCAGATAATCGTCACCGATGTTGCCCATGAGCGGTTCAGATAATCGTCACCGATGTTGCCCATGAGCGGTTCAGATAATCGTCACCGATGTTGCCCATGAGCGGTTCAGATAATCGTCACCGATGTTGCCCATGAGCGGTTCAGATAATCGTCACCGATGTTGCCCATGAGCGGTTCAGAAAATCGTCACCGATGTTGCCCATGAGCGGTTCAGATAATCGTCACCGATGTTGCCCATGAGCAGTTCAGATAATCGTCACCGATATTGCCCATGAGCGGGAACTCAACTCGGGTGTGACCGGGTTCTCAGCGCAGCCAATCACTGCGATTGGCGCTGTTGGGCCTCCCCTAGGTCGACTCGGCCTTGAACGAGTACCTGGTGGTGCAGCTGGCCACACCACCCCCTCGTGCTCCGTTGCAGCCTCTATAGGCGGTACGGGAACGCGCACTCCGTTATAACGTATAACGAGCTCTCCGTTATAACGCGGTTTCTGAGCTGTCGACAGCGAACTACAGGTAGTCCCCGAGTTACGGCGGTCCGACTCACGCTATTTCGATCTTGCGATGGCGATCGCGATACGACAAAATTGTTAAATATTTTAAATTCCGCGCGGCACGGCAAACGCAGCAGTGTACGAGGTACGACGCTGCACGTTGGGACGCTGCCGGGATGTTACGCATCTCTCCCCCCGCCTTGTGTGATGATGCCTCTCACTGTCTCTTACCAGAGAGGATTGTTTCCTGAAAAAACTTTCTATTAAATTGCAGTTCATATAGGTAGGCTAAGAATTTACCTTGTGTTTTTTAACTTTACATTTTACCGTGCAATACAATATTGTAATTAATACATACAGTATGTAGTTTCATCTTCTTGGTTCTTTTGGTAAAGTCACGTGGAAGGGAAATAATAAAATAATCAGACGCTGTCTTTCCGACAGACCTGTTCTTCACCTGAGGACGGCTGCTTGCGTTGTGGCCGAAACGTCGTGAGAATTATTTTATGATGTTTTATTTTTATTATTTTATTATTTCCATTCTATGTTACTTTACTGAAAGAACCAATAAAACATGTTTTATAATAAAAATAAAACATGTTTTATTTTTATTATTTTATTATTTCCCTTCTACGTGACTTTACCGAAACAACCAAAGAGTATGAATCCTTGCAGTCACGAAAGCTTCAAATCTAGCATTGGTAATTCCCCGCTCAACGCGATGTCGGCTCAACGCGGTGAGCATCGAGAGTGATTGCGGTACACGAACTCCCGGCTTGCGGAGGAGATGCTGCCCCGGTGCCGTCACGCAATTTCAGACCCGCGACAATCGCGTGCTACGCTTCGACAAAGTGGTCGAAATGTTATCGATCGTTTCAATTCACCGACGGTATATTCCCAACGGGGTAAGGGAGTGTGGGGGGGGGGGGGGAAACGCAAAGAAAATTCAAGTTTACGACAAATTAAGCAATGCACGTTCATCTTCTTGGTTCTTTCGGTAAAGTCATGTAGAATGGAAATGACAAAATAATAAAAATACAACATAATAAAAAAAAAATATTTTTATTATTTTATTATTTCCCTTCTACGAGACTTCACCGAAAGAACCAAGAAGATGAATCCCTGCAGTAACGAAAGCTTTAAATCGAAATTTTATGATGTTTTATTTTTATTATTTTATTATTTCCCTTCTACGTGACTTTACCGAAAGAACCAAGAAGATGAATCCCTGCAGTCACGAAAGCTTTCAATCGAGAGGCGTACGTTCACTTTGTGTTCTTGCTCAACGCAAATTGGCGGAGGAGTGGTTTTATATTCTTGGTTCTTCCGGTAAAGTTACGTAGAAGAGAAATAACAAAATAACAAAAATATGAAACTACAAAAATTCTCACGACGTTTCGGCTGCAACACAAGCAATCATCATCATCATCAGGTGTGATCATTTTACGTATGTGCATTACACATGAAGTCGCTGTGATGAAAATACTCTTGGCAATATTATTAAGAATCGGACAATCTGTGTCCCCCCCCCTTCCCGCGTACAACACTTCCCCCCAACAAAGTAGATCGTGCACAAATCCGTGAGCCGCACGCACGCCCGTCTGAGAGAGCAGTACATTTCAGCAGCGTTATGTCAACACAAGCAGAGCTCGGGACCGGTTTCGACACTCGGTGTGTCATCAGCAGTCAGGGCTTACTGCTCGAATCAACGCTGGCAAACTGCCCAAATTTTACATTTCGATTTAAAGCTTTCGTGAGTGCAGGGATTCATATTCTTGATTCTTTTGGTAAAGTCATCACGTAGAAGGGAAATAATAAAATAATAAAAATAAAACATAATAAAATTTCGATTTAAAGCTTTCGTGACTGCAGGGATTCATATTATTGGTTCTTTCGGTAAAGTCACGTAGAAGGGAAGTAATAAAATAATAAAAAATATAAAACAATAAAATTCTCACGACGTTTCGACTGCAACACAAGCAGTCGTCGCCAGGTTTTGACCTTCAGTGTTTCATCAGCAGCAATGCTGATGAAACTGCCCATCTTAAAGGGGAAGCTCCCCCTGTCCCTTGAGTGTAAAATAATTGAACGCATTAACTCAACTTAATCTTCGCCACGGTGGCAACATGTTAACTACCTCGCCTGGTGTACAGGAGGTCGTGGGTTCGCTCCCAACCCTGACGCCTGCTGCTGTATATTTGGAGTTTGCGTGTCTCTCTCATCATCATCACGGTGGCTAGGAGATGTTAACTACCTCGCCTGGTGTACAGGAGGTCGTGGGTTCGCTCCCAACCCTGACGCCTGCTGCTGTATATTTGGAGTTTGCGGGTCTCTCTCATCATCATCACGGTGGCTAGGAGATGTTAACTACCTCGCCTGGTGTACAGGAGGTCGTGGGTTCGCTCCCAACCCTGACGCCTGCTGCTGTATATTTGGAGTTTGCGTGTCTCTCTCATCATCATCACGGTGGCTAAGAGATGTTAACTACCTCGCCTGGTATACAGGAGGTCGTGGGTTCGATCCTAACCCTGATGCCTGCTGCTGTATATTTGGAGTTTGCGGGTCTCTCTCATCATCATCACGGTGGCTAGGAGATGTTAACTACCTCGCCTGGTGTACAGGAGGTCGTGGGTTCGATCCTAACCCTGACGCCTGCTGCTGTATATTTGGAGTTTTCGTGTCTCTCTCATCATCATCACGGTGGCTAGGAGATGTTAACTACCTCGCCTGGGGTACAGGAGGTCGTGGGTTCGATCCTAACCCTGATGCCTGCTGCTGTATATTTGGAGTTTGCGTGTCTCTCTCATCATCATCACGGTGGCTAGGAGATGTTAACTACCTCGCCTGGTGTACAGGAGGTCGTGGATTCGATCCCAACCCTGACGCCTGCTGCTGTATATTTGGAGTCTGTGCGTCTCTTTCTCATCATCATCACGGTGGCTAGGAGATGTTAACTACCTCGCCTGGTGTACAGGAGGTCGTGGGTTCGATCCCGACCCTGACGCCTGCTGCTGTATATTTGAGGCTTGAGTGTGTCTCATCATCATCATCATCATCACGGTGGCTGGGAGATGTTAACTACCTCGCCTGGTATACAGCTGTATCTCCTACTATGCAAACTTGCTGCATTTTAGCCGCCCGGCGCTCCGCTCGTTGTTGTGAGCATCGCTCCTCCGCCCTCCGTTGTTGCTGGAGGGCGACTGCCTCCAACTGCCCAGCAGCAGCGTCCTTCACGAGCCTCCTCCACACACGCTGACACGTGTCCAAATATTGATGCATGTGTAAATATACACACACACACGCACAGAGAGAAATATACAGATACACGCACAGAGGGTAAGAATAATACCGGGGATATAAAACCCTATCGTTTTGTAATTAACCACGCAGATATAAACAGAAAGATACACGTACACAAGTATTTACACAATCACTGCACACAGACAAAGCACCCATGAAGGCCAGAACGGCACACACAAAGGCGGCAATGCATACACACTGCACCAGGTGTTGTACTCATTTGCGGCCGAGTCGACCTAAGGGAGGACCAGTTAAAGATATTCGTCACTGGTGTTGGTGGCCTTGAGGGTGGCTGGGTTTTGCAGAGCGGTGCGTTGCTACACTACCGCTCCCCCGTATACCACACGACTTATCAAAATACAAAGACACATATCTCCTAGGTAGCCGATAGAGGCCGTCAGGGCAAGTGCTGTTAGTTCGCAAGACCTGCTTTTGTTATATGTATACCTACAACCATTTCCGTGTACCCCAATGAGTCGAGTAACCAAAGCAGATTTTAATTAATACTGGTAGTAACCTCCTGGTTACACCAGCCCACAGGGGATTATTGTGTCCGTCCGTCATGCAGGGAGGGGCTGGGTGGGGAGGGAGGGGCTGGGTGGGGAGGGGCTGGGTGGGGAGGGCGGGGCGGGGCTGGGTGGGAAGGGTGGGGAGGGGCTGGGTGGGAAGGGAGGGGCTGGGTGGGGAGGGTGGTGAGGGGCTGGGTGGGAAGGGAGGGGCTGGGTGGGGAGGGGAGGGTGGTGAGGGGCTGGGTGGGGAGAGTAGGGCTGGGAGGGGTGGGGCTGGGTGGGGAGGGGCTGGGTGGGGAGGGGCTGGGTGGGGAGGGTAGGGAGGGGCTGGGTGTGGAGGGTGGGGAGGGGCTGGGTGGGGGTGGGGGTGGGGGTGGGAGGGGTGGGGCTGGGTGGGGAGGGGCTGGTCACCCCGTGGTGCCCTTATAAAACTCAACGTTTAACCTACTCACGCCGGCTTGTGCCCGCCCTCACAGTCGGGCATATTTGCGGAATACACCACGCCGCCGTTGACTCTGGCCATTGACCGAGCAACCCACCAACGTTCCTACCAGCTCCCTCCGCAGGAATGTGTTCGATGGGCGGAGTAATCGATTTCACCGGTGATCAGAGAGTCGATCTCGGGTGCAATCTTCGTGGGCTATTGGGGCTCGTTGTCAGGAGGGTGCTGTGATGGGTGGAATGTGCAGCTGAAATACGTTGGGTTTTTGCGCGTTGATTTGGACGATGAACATTTTTTACATTTTTTACACACTCGGGCACACACTCTCACACTCATACAACAGGGACTCGCCCGTACAGCTCCAACAGACTGTTGGGGCAAGTGCTGTTGGTGAGCGCCTTCTCAAGCACACACACACGTACACAAAGACAAAGATCCCCTGCATAGCCTGAACAGACTGTTGGGGCAAGTGCTGTTAGCGAGCACCTATGAAGACCGGTACCACGGCGCAAGAGAGGGTTGGTGGCAAACGCCACGCCCGGCCGCCTTTGTCTCCCTAGTGGCGATGTTTACACACCGCGCGCGCACACTCACACATTCTCAAGCACATACACACGTACACAAAGATCCCCCGTGTAGCCTGAACAGACTGTTGGGGCAAGTGCTGTTAGCGAGCACCTATGAAGGCCGGCACGGTACACGAGGGGGTGGGTGGCCAGCGCCACGCCCGGCCGCCTTTGTCTCCCCATTGGCGATGTTTACACACCGCACCAGGTACTCATTTGAGGCTGAGTCGACTTAGGGGAGACCCAGGACCGAACTCGGGTCGCCGAGTTCGTATCGGAGCATACCGCTACACCACCGCTCCCCACACATTCACATTCACAAATGTACACGTGCACTGCCGCTGTATCACAAACACACACCACACACAACAACAACAACCGCCGCTCGCCACTAAGTGGCGGTGACATCAGCGCAGTACTTGTGTCATGTTTGGTGCACTTTTTGTCACGCACGGACACACTCATGTACACAGCGTCTAAGACACACACTAGGACTAGGTACTCGCATTCACACACACACTCACACAAGCGTAAACATCGCTCTCCCCCCTCTCACACACTCACACACACTCACACACACACTCACTCACACACACTCACATTCACACACACAAGCACACACACACACTCACTCACACACACTCACATTCACACACACACAAGCATACACACAACTCTCTCACTCACACTCACTCACATTCACACACACAAGCATACACACACACTCACATTCACACACACAAACTCACATTCACACACACACTCACATTCACACACAAGCACACACACACTCACATTCACACACACAAGCACACACACCGCTCTCCCCCTCACACACTCTCACACATTCACACACACAAGCACACACACTCACTCACATTCACACACACAAGCACACACACTCACATTCACACACACACACTCACACACTCACATTCACACACACAAGCACACACACACACTCACACACTCACATTCACACACACAAGCACACACACACACTCACATTCACACACACAAGCATACACACACACACACTCCCACTCACACACACAAGCACACACACTCACTCACATTCATAACCACAAGCACACAGACCGCTCTCCCCCTCACACACACTCACACACTCACACTCTCACACATTCACACACACAAGCACATACACACACACACATTCACACACACACTCAAACACACTCACATTCACACACACAATCATACACACACACTCCCACACACACAAGCATACACACTCACTCACACTCACACACACTCACACACACACCGCTCTCCCCCCTCACACACTCACACACACACCGCTCTCCCCCCTCACACACTCACACACACACTCTCACACACTCACACACACACCGCTCTCCCCCCCTCACACACTCACACTCGCGCGTGCGCGTGTGTAACATGGGAAGTCTGCCGCTCGTCAAAATCCGCCGTGGAGACCCGGGGGTCTGACCTCCCACCGTCAGGGGAAGGGGGCAGCCTCGCAACATCAAGACGGGCGCTCGTGCACTCTACACCCCCCCCTCCCCCCTTCAATGCCGCCTCTATTCCCGCTGTCAGGGCTGAGCGGACCTAGCGGGGGCACGCAAGTGCCGACGTGCCCGATGACAGACCGAGCGTGCCGGCTACACGAAGATCCCGTGCCGCTGTGAAACATCGTCGGCACTGGGTAGAGGCAAAGGCGGCCGAGCATGGCTCCTGGCCACACCTCAGAGGTCGCAAACGGGTTTTGATTCCTTACCCGTACCCGGCCGCACCCTACTCGTACCCGGCCGGGTATCGGGTACCTGATTGCGACCTCTGGGATGAAGCCATGTTGCAGGCGCAGGTGGGTTGATTCTAGGAACTTGAATTGTGAGAAGAGACAAGACGTTGGGAAATGAGTGACAATCACGGTGACTCACCAGTGACTCACGGCCTACCCGTACCTGGCCGCACCAGGGTCGCAAACGTGTACCCGTACCCGGCCGGGTACGGGTAGCCGGGTATCGGGTAGGGTACGGGTATCGGGTACCCGGTTGCGACCTCTGGTTGCTCGCTAATCGCCCTTGCCGCGGCTGCCTGCGGAGGCTACCCGGAGACCCTTTGTCTTTGTGTGCTGAGATGAATTCGTTTCACCACTGCACCACGAGGAATCCTGAAGGTGCACTGGACATTACAGGATGCAACTGTGAAATTAGTATTTTTTTTCCCACTTTAAATTTAAGTTTGCTATTGCAACAGTTTAGAATAATAATCATTCTGAAATAACTGTCAAAAAAAATTATAATAAAAATTATCGAAGGATTTGAACTGCGCGTGGATATGCATTTGTGTGCGAGCGGTGAGCGCGCAAAAACCAGCGACGATTATCTCAACTGGTCCTGGGCCTCCCCTAGGTCGACTCAGCCTCAATTGAGTACCTGGTGCGGTGTGTAATCGTCAGCACCGGGGAGACCAAGGCGACTGGGTATGGTGCTGACCACTCACCCCCTCGTGTACCGGGCAGGCCTCCATAGGTGCTCGCTAACAGCTCTTGCCCCGAATGTCTGTCACGGCTATACGGGGGATCTTTGTCTTTTGCGCGTGGGTGTAAGCGTGTGTATGGGCGAGTGTAATTGTGCGAGCGCGCGTGTGTGTGTGTGTGTATTCTGAATGTCCAGTAATCTAACACCGCAAAGGGAAATGAAGTTTATAAAGGGAAAAATGTAACAATATATACATATACACACACACATATACATACTTGCATACGTAACCACTAACACACACACCCCATCACCAGACAAAGATCCCTCGTGTAGCCTTAACAGACTGTTGGGTCAAATGCTCTTGGCGAGCACCTATGAAGGCCGGCACAGTACACGAGGGGGTGGGTGGCCAGCACCACGCCCGACCGCCTTTGTCTCCCCAGTGGCGATGTTTTTAAACACCGCACCAGGTACTCGTTTGAGGCCGAGTCGACCTAGGGGAGGCCCACGACCGGTACAGATAATCGTCACTGGTGTTAGCCGTGAGCGGGAATCGAACCCGGGTCGCCAGGTTCATAGCGCAGCGCGCTAACCGCTACACTACCGCTCCCCACAGACACACACATACACACATAGCCACACACACATACATAGCCACACACCCACACACATAGCCACACACACACACATAGCCACACACACACACATAAACACACACAAACACACATAGCCACACACACACACAGCCACACATAGCCACACACACAGCCACACACAAACACACATAGCCACACACAAACACACATAGCCACACACATACACACACACAGCCACACACATACACACACAGCCACACACACACACACAGCCACACACACACACACAGCCACACACACACACACAGCCACACACACACACACACAGCCACACACAAACACACACAGCCACACACATACACAGCCACACACACACACATAGCCACACACAGCCACACACACATAGCCACACACACACATACACACACAGCCACACACAGCCACACACACACACAAACACACATAGCCACACACACACACATAGCCACACACATAAACATCAACGCATGCACATTCGCACGAACAAAAACCGCCGCCATTGGCCACGAAGCAGGTGATGTCGCCGCCACAGCGCTTGGTGCCAGGCTAAGTGCACCTTGAGTCCGCGTGGAGCGTGGCAGGCTCGCTGACAGGTCACGTGACGTGCCCCAGGTGTTATGGGTTAACCGACTCGAAAGTCAGAAGTGATTTCCAGCTCTGATGTTGTTTGAGGTTGAAGCCCATTTCCTGTTTTCATCGCAGTGGCGGAAATTCCACATTCCTATGACAGGGGACGAGTGGTGCCCATAGGACAGCCACCGTTGACTTCACCACAAAGTTGTACCGTACTCCATGTGTCGACCCTAGGAGGGATGGACGGGATGAGTCGACCCACAGCCAAGATTTGAACTCACAACCTTCCGAGCCGCTCGCTCCCGCAGCATCATCATGATCATCAGTGGCTCGGCCGTGATGGTGATGATGATCCCAACCCTGACGCCTGCTGCTGTATATTTGGAGTTTGCGTGTCTCTCTCTCTCATCATCACGGTGGCTAGAAGATGTTAACTACCTCGCCTGGTATACAGAAGGTCGTGGGTTCGATCCCGACCCTGACGCCTGCTGCTGTATATTTGGAGTTTGCGTGTCTCTCTCATCATCATCACGGTAGCTAGATGTTAACTACCTCGCCTGGTACGCAGGAGGTCGTAAATTCGATCCCGACCCTGACGCCTGCTGCTGTATATTTGGAGTATGCGTGTCTCTCTCTCTCTCATCATCATCACGGTGGCTAGGAGATGTTAACTACCTCGCCTGGTGTACAGGAGGTCGTGGGTTCGATCCCGACCCTGACGCCTGCCGCTGTATATTTGGAGTCTGCGTGTCTCTCTCCCTCTGGTCGCGTGGATTTTTTCTCCGGGACCTCCGGTTTTTACCCTCCACATTTAGAAACATGCGTTGAGATCATTTTGATTAGTTTGGCTGCTATAAAATGTCCAAACGATGGGCCACATCGTTAAACTATCATTGGTATCCAGGTTGCTTCTGAAAAATAAGTTAATACCTCAGTAGGATGGGGATGTATACTCTTAGTTCTTTCGGTAAAGTCACGTAGGTAAAAAATTAAATTAAAATGATTGTTTTATTTTTATTAATTTTTAGAAATTTTAGTGATTTTATTGTTTTATTTTTATAAATTTTAGTGATTTTATTGTTTTATTTTTTATAAATTTTAGTGATTTTATTGTTTTTTTTATTAATTTTAGTGATTTTATTGTTTTATTTTTATAAATTCTAGTGATTTTATTGTTTTATTAATTTTAGTGATTTTATTGTTTTATTTTTATTACTTTTAGTGATTTTATTATTTTATTTTTATTAATTTTTATTTCATTTTTTACCTACGTGACTTTACCGAAAGAACTAAGAGTATGAATCCTTGCAGTCACGAAAGCTTCAAATCTAGGATGGGGTTGGTTTAGTTTCATTTGGATATTTTTTGGTGCTTTGTATACCTTTCTTGTACTTTCCTCTCCTATCGCGTTTTTGTATTCTTTGTTGTTGCAACGTTTGTACCACGTGCCTCTAATAGACATCTGCGAAAGAGCTTCATAGCTCATCGGATTCCTCCTGCAAGTATAAATACATATTCTGATTCTGATGCAGGAGCTGCTGCTGATGCTGCTTACACTGATGCTGCTTCCTTCAATCATTATTTCTTACGATGGTTGACAACAACACCGACTGCAACAACAACAACACTTTTATTTTTCGATTTAAAGCTTTCGTGACTGCAGGGATTCATCTTCTTGGTTCTTTCGGTAAAGTCACGTAGAAGGGAAGTAATAAAATAATAAAAATAAAACATAACAAAATAATTCTCACGACGTTTCGGCCACAACGCAAGCAGCCGTCCTCAGGTGGAGAACAGGTCCGTCAAGCAGACAGAGTCTGAATGTCACGCTCCAGTCTTGGGAGCGTCTATTTATGCTGGGATGCAATGCAAACTCCACCATCTCATCTCCGAGGAAGAAAGCGGTGAAGGTGACGTTGAATCGGAGCTGATGATGACGACGACAATCGACTGGACATCTGTAAATAAACATTCTGTTGTTGTTGCTGCACCAGCTGTTGATGAGGTCATGATCATTCTTATTCTTAAGGTGGCGGTGCTAATACTGCTGCGATTGGTGGTGATGAAAGCCTTCTCCTTATGATGCTGCTGCTTATGCTATTTCCTAGGATAGCGATGATGACGATGTCAATCCCGGTGGTGGTGGTTGGCTACGTGCAGTGCAGAATAAGTTCAACACACACATGCAGTCTAGTGCAGATGTCTCTTCCTTTAACAATGACCACAACGGTGCCCATGATCCCCACACGATCTTAAACTCCTCTGGTCATAGTTCCCGCGTCCCTGTTGTGGTGGTGGAGGGAAACAGGACGGCTGCGGTGGTGATGGCGGTGATGGCGGCGATGGCGGCGATGGTGAAGATGGTGAGAGTGATGATGGTGGTGATGATGGTGGTGACAGTGACAGTGACGATGGTGGTGATGGTGGTGATGATGGCGGTGACAGTGATGATGGTGATGATGGTGACGGTGACGATGGTGGCGATGGCGGGGTAACAGTGATGATGGTGGTGATGATGGTGGCAATGGCGGGTGACGGCGGGTGATGTTGGCGATGTTGGTGATGTTGGCGACGATGGTGGTGATGATGGTGAAGGTGATGATGGTGAAGGTGATGATGGTGGCGATGGCGGTGAAGGCGGTCAAGGCGGCGATGTTGGTGATGTTGGCGATGGTGGCGACGATGGTGGTGATGGTGGCGACGATGGTGGTGATGGTGGTGATGATGGTGAAGGTGATGATGGTGGCGATGGCGGGTGACAATGATGATGGTGATGATGGTGACAGTGATGATGGTGGTGATGATGGTGGCGATGGCGGTGAAGGCGGTGATGTTGGCGATGTTGGCGATGTTGACGACGATGGTGATGATGGTGGCTGTGATGATGGTGGTGATGATGGTGGCGATGGCGGTTGTAAGGGCGGTGATGTTGGCGATGTTGGCGATGTTCACGACGATGGCGACGATGGTGGCTGTGATGTCTAATTGGAGATGATGGGTGAGCCAAATGACCGAGGAAGTTGAGCGGAGAGCGAGCGAGAGCGAGCGGGCGAGCGGGCAGCCCCCTATCTCCGCTGTAATCTACACTCGCAGCGCTCATACAAAACTCCGGAACACAGCCTCCCGCAGAGAGAGAGAGCGAGAGAGAGGAGAGGGGGTACAGCCAGACACACGCAGCACGTGCGAGCGCGGTGTCAAGGTGAGGGGGGGGGCGGTGGGTGTGGGGGGGGTAGCGGTTAGCGCCCTACGTTGCTGTAAACCCCGGCGACCCAAGTTCGATTCCCGCTCACGGTCAACACCAGTGACGATCATCTGAATCGGTCCTTGGGCCTCCCCTAGGTCGACTCAGCCTCGGATGAGTACCTGGTGCGGTGTGCAAACATCGCCACTGGGGAGAGAAATGCGGGTCGGGCGTGGTGCTGGGCACCCACACCCCTCGTGTTGCCGTGCCGACCTTCATCGGTGCTACTCGCTAACAGCACTTGCCCCGAACAGTCTGTTGAGGCTATACAGGGGATCTTTGTCTCTGTTGGTCAGCTAGCACGCCGCATCAACTGAACCCAGCGACGACGCAAGTTCGATTCCCTGCTCACAACCACCCACTCCCCCCCACCCACCCCCCTTCGCAAGAAATATTTGCTCCAGTTCTGGGCCTCCCATAGGTTGACTCAGACTCAAATGACTACATCAGCAGCGGGAAGATAATGGTGGCCGGCAGTGGGTGGGTTGCTTGGCCACTCACCCACACTCGTGCGCTCTGCCGATGTTCAGAGGCGCTCGCTAACAGCGCTGTTAAAGCAATGGGGGGGTTCATCTTCTTGGTTCTTTCGGTAAAGTCACGTAGAAGGGAAATAATAAAATAATAAAACATCATAAAATAATTCTCACGACGTTTTATTTTTATTTTTTTATTACTTCCCTTCTACGTGACTTTACCGAAAGAACCATGAAGATGAATCCCTGCAGTCACGAAAGCTTTTAAATCGAAATTTTATGTTTTATTTTTATTATTTTATTTTTTCCCTTCTACGTGACGTTACCGAAAGAACCAAGAAGATGAATCCCTGTAGTCACGCAAGCTTTAAATCGAAATTCACTGGGGGGGTTATTTTTTTTTGCGTGTGTACTCGACTGTGTGTTTGTGTCTTGATGTGTGCGTGAGTCGGTCTTGAGAAGTATTCAAACTTCAACGGAAGCAAAAATGACCCCATTCCCTCGCACTGACCCCTCTCTGCAGCACTCACTCACCCCCCCACCACCACTACTGCCCTCTCTTACACTCTCATACTCATACACTCACACTGCCTCTTACACTCACATACTAATACACACACTCACTAATACACACACTCACACACTAATACACCACACTCACACACTAATACACACACTCACACACTAATACACACACTCACACACTAATACACACACTCACATACTAAACACACACTCACATACTAATACAACACACTCACATACTAATACACACACTCACACACTAATACACACACTCACACACTAATACACACACTCACACACTAATACACACACTCACTCACAATACACTACATACACACACTCATTACACACACTACGCACTAATACACACACTCATACATAATACACACACTCATACACTAATACACACACTCACAAACTCATACAAACCCATCAAACACACACAAAGATCCCCCATATAGGCTTTACAGAGTTGGGGCAAGTGCTGTTAGCGAGCACCTATGAAGGCCGGTACCGGCACACGATGGGGGTGGGTGGCCATCACCACGCTGGGCCGCCTTTGTCTACCCAGTGGCGATGTTTACACACCGCACCAGGTACTCATTAAGGCTGAGTCGACCCTAAGGGGAGGCCCAGGACCGGTTCAGCTAATCGTCACTGGTGTAAGCCGTGAGCGGGAATCGAACCCGGGTGCCAGGTTCCTAGCGCAGCGTGCTAACCGCTACACTACCACTCCCCTACACACCTGTACACGCATACATACACACACACACACATAAAATACACAAACGTAAAAAAAACACATCCACACATTAACCCCAACTTCCACGAACTGAAAATGCTGGTTTAAACGAATTCAATCCCCCCCCAAAAAAAAATGCACACACGTACTGTACATGGATACGTACATACGAATACATCATTTACTAATGCACACACATACATCAACCCCCACTCACAGATTACACAAGCACACACGCGTGCGTGCACCTACACAAAGGCAGGACCTATTAATGCCAGAACCGCAGGGGTGGGTGGCCAGCACCACGCCCGGCTGTCTGATGTTCACACACCGCACCAGGTACTCGGTTGAAGCCGAGTTAACCAAGAGGAAGGCTCAGGACGGGTTTAAATATTCAGCAGTTATTGGTCCTGACAGGGAAATCAAACTCGGGTGCTGGGTTTGAGGAACAATGCACTAATCACTGCACCACCGCTCCCCACTGCACACATCTATCAGACACACACACACATCTCCTGAACGCGCGCACACACACGTGTGTCTGTCTGTCCAATTGGACATGCCATCTCTTCAGACTCCACTGCTCACACTTCAGAAGGAGCATGGTGGGTGGGTGAACACGTGTGGCTGTGTGGGTGGTTGAGAGTGTGGGTGTGTGGGTGGGTGAGTGTGTGGCTGTGTGGGTGGGTGAGCGTGTGGCTGTGTGGGTGGGTGGGTGTGTGACTGTGTGGGTGGGTGAGAGTGTGACTGTGTGGGTGGGTGAGAGTGTGGGTGTGGGTGGGTGAGTGTGTGGCTGGTGGGTGGGTGAGTGTGTGGCTGTGTGGGTGGGTGAGTGTGGCTGTGTGGGTGGGTGGTGTGTGGCTGTGTGGGTGGGTGAGTGTGTGGCTGTGTGGGTGGGTGAGTGTGTGGCTGTGGGTGGGTGAGTGTGTGGCTGTGTGGGTGGGTGGTGTGTGTGTGGCTGTGTGGGTGGGTGAGTGTGTGGCTGTGTGGGTGGGTGAGTGTGTGGCTGTGTGGGTGGGTGAGTGTGTGGCTGTGTGAGGGGTGGGTGTGTGGCTGTGGGTGGGTGAGTGTGTGGCTGTGTGGGTGGGTGAGTGTGTGGCTGTGTGGGTGGGTGAGAGTGTGGCTGTGTGGGTGGGTGAGTGTGTGGCTGTGTGGGTGGGTGAGTGTGTGACTGTGTGGGTGGGTGAGAGTGTGGCTGTGTGGGTGGGTGAGTGTGTGGCTGTGTGGGGGGTGAGTGTGTGGCTGTGTGGGTGGGTGAGTGTGTGGCTGTGTGGTGGGTGAGTGTGTGGCTGTGTGGGTGGGTGAGTGTGTGTGTGGCTGTGTGGGTGGGTGAGTGTGTGGCTGTGGGTGGGTGAGTGTGTGGCTGTGTCGGTGGGTGAGTGTGTGGCTGTGTCGGTGGGTGAGTGTGTGGCTGTGTGGGTGGGTGTGTGGCTGTGTGGGTGGGTGAGTGTGTGGCTGTGTGGGTGGGTGAGTGTGTGGCTGTGTGGGTGGGTGAGTGTGTGGGTTGTGGGTGGGTGAGAGTGTGGCTGTGTGGGTGGGTGAGAGTGTGGCTGTGTGGGTGGGTGAGTGTGTGGCTGTGGGTGAGTGAGTGTGGCTGTGTGGGTGGGTGAGTGTGTGGCTGTGTGGTGGGTGAGTGTGTGTGTGGGTGGGTGGGTGGTGAGAGTG
>NC_083834.1:3734842-3756828 GCF_015708825.2 Lethenteron reissneri
CTCCACCCTCCCTCTCCACCCTCTCCCCTCTTCTCCACCCTCTCTCCACCCCTCTCACCCTCTTCCCCTCCTTCCACCCTCTCCACCCTCCCGCCTCCACACAGTCTCGTCCACCCTCCTCCACCCTCTCCACCCTCCCTCTCCAACCCGCGCCACCCGCTCCCCGCCTCCCTCTCCACACTCTCATCCACCCTCTCCACCCTCTCATCCACCCTCTCCACCCTCCCTCTCCAACCTCTCATCCCACTCTCTCCACCCTTCTCTCACACTCTCTCCACCCTCTCCACCCTCTCGCCTCCACCCTCTCTATCTCCTCTCTCCATCCTCTCTCTCCACCCTCTCTCCCCCATCTCCACCTCTCTCCACTCTCTCCATCCTCTCTCGTCCACCCTCTCTCACCCTCTCTCCACCCTCTCTCCACCCTCTCTCTCCACCCTCTCTCCACCCTCTCTCTCCACCCTCTCCACTCTCTCCACCCTCTCTCCACCCTCCCTCTCCACCCTCTCTCTCACACACCTCACCCTCTCTATCTCCTCACCATTTCTCCTCCCTCACCTCTCCTCACCGGTCCCCTCAACTCTCACCTTTCACCTCACCCTCACCCCGTCTCTCCCCTCACCCTTGACCCTCACCCTCTCCCCTCACCCTCTCCCCTCACCCTCTCCCCTCACCCTCACCTCACCCTCTCCCATCACCCTCACCCCTCACCCCGTCTCTCCCCTCACCCTTCACCTCACCCTTCACCTCACCCTCACCCCGTCTCTCCCCTCACCCTCACCCCGTCTCTCCCCTCACCCCTCACCTCACCCTTCACCTCACCCTTCACCTCACCCTTCACCTCACCCTCACCCCGTCTCTCCCCTCACCCTTCACCTCACCCTTCACCTCACCCTCACCCCGTCTCTGCTATAAGTTCCCTCTGCTTGTGTCGCGTTCCCACGCTTTGAGCGGCTCCCGTTACACGAGAGAGCGAGAGAGAGAGGGTGGTGGTGAGGGTGAGGGTGGTGAGGGTGAGTGTGAGAGAGGGAGGTGGTGAGGGTGAGTGTGAGAGGGTGGTGGTGAGGGTGAGTGTGAGAGAGAGGAGGGTGGTGAGGGTGAGTGTGAGAGTGGTGAGTGTGAGGGTGGTGAGGGTGGTGAGGGTGGTGAGTGTGAGGGTGGTGAGCGTGAGTGTGAGGGTGGTGAGGGTGGTGAGTGTGAGGGTGGTGAGGGTGGTGAGGGTGGTGAGTGTGAGGGTGGTGAGCGTGAGTGTGAGGGTGGTGAGGGTGGTGAGAGTGGTGAGGGTGGTGAGGGTGGTGAGGGTGGTGAAGGTGGTGAGGGTGAGTGTGAGGGTGGTGAGGGTGAGTGTGAGGGTGGTGAGAGTGGTGAGGGTGGTGAGTGTGAGGGTGGTGAGGGTGGTGAGGGTGAGTGTGAGGGTGGTGAGGGTGGTGAGTGTGAGGGTGGTGAGGGTGGTAAAGGTGAGGGTGAGGGTGGTGAGGGTGGTGAGGGTGAGTGTGAGGGTGGTGAAGGTGAGTTCGAGGGTGGTGAGGGTGGTGAGTGTGAGGGTGGTGAGGGTGGTGAGGGTGATGGGTCTGAGGGTGGTGAGGGTGATGGGTGTGAGGGTGGTGAGGGTGGTGAGGGTGAGTGTGAGGGTGGTGAAGGTGGTGAGGGTGAGTGTGAGGGTGGTGAGGGTGGTGAGTGTGAGGGTGGTGAGGGTGATGGGTGTGAGGGTGGTGAGGGTGATGGGTGTGAGGGTGGTGAGAGTGGTGAGGGTGGTGAGTGTGAGGGTGGTGAGGGTGGTGAGGGTGAGTGTGAGGGTGGTGAGGGTGATGGGTGTGAGGGTGGTGAGAGTGGTGAGGGTGGTGAGTGTGAGGGTGGTGAGGGTGAGTGTGAGGGTGGTGAAGGTGAGTGGTGAGGGTGGTGAGGGTGGTGAGTGTGAGGGTGGTGAGGGTGAGTGTGAGGGTGGTGGTGAGGGTGAGAGTGAGAGAGGGAGGTGGTGAGGGTGAGTGTGAGAGTGGTGAGGGTGAGTGTGAGGGTGGTGAGGGTGGTGAGGGTGAGTGTGTGAGTGAGCGAGGTGGTGAGGGTGAGTGTGAGGGTGAGTGTGAGGGTGGTGAGGGTGGTGAGGGTGAGTGTGAGGGTGGTGAGGGTGAGTGTGTGAGTGAGTGAGGTGGTGAGGGTGGTGAGGGTGAGTGTGAGGGTGGTGGTGAGTGTGAGGGTGGTGATGAGTGTGAGGGTGGTGAGGGTGGTGAGGGTGAGTGTGTGAGTGAGTGAGGTGGTGAGGGTGTGAGGGTGGTGAGGGTGGTGAGGGTGAGTGTGAGGGTGGTAAGGGTGAGTGTGAGGGTGGTGAGGGTGAGGGTGGTGAGGGTGGTGAGGGTGGTGAGTGTGAGGGTGGTGAGGGTGAGGGTGGTGAGGGTGGTGAGGGTGAGTGTGATGGTGAGTGTGAGGGTGGTGAGGGTGAGTGTGAGGGTGGTGAGGGTGAGTGTGAGGGTGGTGAGGGTGAGTGTGTGAGTGAGCGAGGTGGTGAGGGTGGTGAGGGTGAGTGTGAGGGTGGTGGTGAGTGTGAGGGTGGTGGTGAGTGTGAGGGCGGTGATGAGTGTGAGGGTGGTGAGGGTGGTGAGGGTGAATGTGTGAGTGAGTGAGGTGGTGAGGGTGGTGAGGGTGAGTGTGGTGAGGGTGAGGGTGTGAGTGAGTGAGGTGGTGAGGGTGGTGAGGGTGAGTGTGGTGAGGGTGGTGATGGTGAGTGTGTGAGAGGGTGAGGGTGGTGGTGAGGGTGAGTGTGGAGGGTGGTGAGGGTGGTGAGGGTGAGTGTGTGAGTGAGTGAGGTGGTGAGGGTGGTGAGGGTGAGTGTGAGGGTGGTGAGGGTGAGTGTGAGGGTGGTGAGGATGAGTGTGTGAGTGAGTGAGGTGGTGAGGGTGGTGAGGGTGAGTGTGAGGGTGGTGAGGGTGAGTGTGAGGGTGAGTGTGAGAAGGGTTGGCGCGCGGTAATTTGAGCCGAGAACAGGAAACCTCTCAAAGAGGGGGGGGGTAGCGGGGGGGAGAGGGAGGTGAGGGAGGGTGAGGAGACATGGTGAGGGGAGATGGTGGTGAGTTAGGACATGGTGAGGGGGGGGTCTGAGATTCGTGTCACTCCGCTGCCTCACCCAGGAGACCCGCAGTGAGTCTCAGGACTCACTGTGGGTCTCTTCAGGAGGGTCTTGCCCGCACATTGGGACGCAGTCGCCTGCGATTGTTGAGCGCCGTGGATGCTGTGGTTTCATCTTTAGAGGTGAGGGGTGAGGGGTTGGGGGGGTGAGGGGAGGGAGAGTGGGGTGAGGGGAAGGAGACGGGGTGAGGAGAGAAGGGGGTGAGTGGAGGGAGGGAGAGTGGGGTGAGTGGAGGGAGGGAGAGTGGGGTGAGTGGAGAGGGAGTGGGGTGAGTGGAGGGAGGGAGGAGAGTGGGGTGAGTGGAGAGGGAGTGGGGTGAGTGGAGGGAGGGAGAGTGGGGTGAGTGGAGAGGGAGTGGGGTGAGTGGAGGGAGGGAGAGTGGGGTGAGTGGAGGGAGGGAGGGGGTGAGTGGAGGGAGAGTGGGGTGAGTGGAGGGAGGGAGAGTGGGGTGAGTGGAGGGAGAGTGGGGTGAGTGGAGGGAGGGAGAGTGGGGTGAGGTGGAGGGAGAGAGAGTGGGGTGAGTGGAGAGAGAGTGGGGTGAGTGGTGAGAGAGTGGGGTGAGTGGAGGGAGGGGAGAGTGGGGTGAGTGGAGGGAGAGAGAGGGGTGAGTGGAGAGAGAGTGGGGTGAGTGGTGAGAGAGTGGGGTGAGTGGAGGGAGGGAGAGTGGGGTGAGTGGAGGGAGGGAGAGTGGGGTGAGGGAGAGAGAGGGGGTGAGTGGAGGGAGGGAGAGTGGGGTGAGTGGAGGGGGAGAGAGTGGGGTGAGTGGAGGGAGGGAGAGTGGGGTGGGGAGGGAGAGTGTGGTGAGTGGAGGGAGAGTGGGGTGAGTAGAGGGAGAGTGGGGTGAGTGGTGAGAGAGTGGGGTGAGTGGTGAGAGAGTGGGGTGAGTAGAGGGAGAGTGGGGTGAGTGGAGGGAGGGAGAGTGGGGTGAGGGTGAGAGAGTGGGGTGAGTGGAGGGAGGGAGAGTGGGGTGAGTGGAGAGGGAGTGGGGTGAGTGGAGAGAGAGTGGGGTGAGTGGAGGGAGGAGAGTGGGGTGAGTGGAGAGGGAGTGGGGTGAGTGGAGGGAGGGAAAGTGGGGTGAGGGAGGGAGGGAGAGTGGGGTGAGTGGAGAGAGAGTGGGGTGAGTGGAGGGAGAGTGGGGTGATGGAGAGGAGGGGGTGAGTGGAGGGAGAGTGGGGTGAGTGGAGAGGGAGTGGGGTGAGTGGAGAGAGAGTGGGTGAGTGGAGGGAGGGAGAGTGGGGGGAGTGGAGGGAGAGTGGGGTGAGTGGAGGGAGGGAGAGTGGGGTGAGTGGAGAGAGAGTGGGGGGAGTGGAGAGAGAGTGGGGTGAGTGGAGGGAGAGTGGGGTGAGTGGAGAGGGAGTGGGGTGAGTGGAGAGAGAGTGGGGTGAGTGGAGGGAGGGAGAGTGGGGTGAGTGGAGGGAGAGTGGGGTGAGTGGAGAGAGAGTGGGGTGAGTGGAGGGAGAGAGAGTGGGGTGAGTGGTGAGAGAGTGGGTGAGTGGGAGGAGGGAGAGTGGGGTGAGTGGAGAGAGAGTGGGGTGAGTGGAGGGAGAGTGGGGTGAGGGAGAGGGAGTGGGGTGAGTGGAGAGAGAGTGGGGTGAGTGGAGGAGGGGAGTGGGGGAGAGTGGGAGTGAGGTGAAGTTGGGTGAGTGGAGGGAGAGTGGGGTGAGTGGAGGGAGGGAGAGTGGGGTGAGTGGAGAGAGAGTGGGGTGAGTGGAGGGAGGGAGAGTGGGGTGAGTGAGGGAGGGAGAGTGGGGTGTGGAGGGAGAGTGGGGTGAGGGAGGGAGAGTGTGGTGAGTGGAGGGAGAGTGGGGTGAGTGGAGGGGGGGAGTGGGGTGAGTGGAGAGAGAGGGGTGAGTGGAGGGAGGGAGAGTGTGGTGAGTGGAGGGAGAGTGGGGTGAGTAGGGAGAGAGGGGGTGAGTGGTGAAAGAGTGGGGTGAGTGGTGAGAGAGTGGGGTGAGTAGAGGGAGAGTGGGGTGAGTGGGGGAGGGAGAGTGGGGGAGTGGTGAGAGAGTGGGTGGTGGAGGGAGGGAGAGTGGGGTGAGTGGAGGAGAGTGGGGTGAGTGGAGGGAGGGAGAGTGGGGTGAGTGGAGGGAGGGGAGTGGGGTGAGTGGAGGGGGAGAGTGGGGTGAGTGGAGGGGAGGAGTGGGGTGAGTGGAGAGAGAGTGGGGTGAGGGTGGAGGGAGAGAGTGGGGTGAGTGGAGGGGGAGAGAGAGTGGGGTGAGTGGAGGAGGGAGAGGGGGTGAGTGGAGGGGGAGAGAGTGGGGTGAGGGAGGGGGAGAGAGTGGGGTGAGTGGAGGGAGGGAGAGTGGGGTGAGTGGGAGGGGGAGAGAGTGGGGTGAGTGGAGGGAGGAGAGTGGGGTGCCAGTGGGAGGGAGAGGTGGGGTTGAGCTGGAGGAGGAGTGGATGAGTGGAAGGAGTGGAGAGGATGGGGAGTGGAGGAGGAGAGGTGGGGTGAGTGGAGGGAGAGTGGGGTGAGTGGAGGGAGGGGAGATGTGGGGTGAGTGGAGGGAGGGAGAGCTGGGGTTGAGTGGAGGGAGAGTGGGGTGAGTGGAGGGAGGGAGAGTGGGATGAGTGGAGGGAGGGAGAGTGGGGTGAGTGGAGGGGGAGAGAGTGGGGTGAGTGGAGGGAGAGTGGGGTGAGTGGAGGGAGAGAGAGTGGGGTGAGTGGAGGGAGAGGGAGTGGGGTGAGTGGAGGGAGGGCGAGTGGGGTGAGTGGAGGGAGAGGGAGTGGGGGAGTGGGGGGAGCGAGGGTGTGGGGTGAGTGGGGAGAGAGAGTGGGTGAGTGGAGGGAGGAGAGTGGGGTGAGTGGAGGGAGCGAGAGTGGGGTGAGTGGGGAGAGAGAGTGGGTGAGTGGAGGGAGGGAGAGTGGGGTGAGTGGAAGGAGAGTGGGGTGAGGGAGGGAGGGAGAGTGGGGTGAGTGGCCACCACCAGTGACGATTATCTGAACCGGCCCTGGGTCTCCCCCTAGGTCGACTCAGCCTCAAATGGGTACCTGGTGCGGTGTGTAAGAGAGAATAAACATCGCCACTAGGGAGACAAAGGCGGTCGGGTGTGGTGCTGGCCACGAACCCCCCCTCGTCTGCCACAGTGCCGGCCGATGACAGCACTTGCCCCGACAGTCTGCTAGAGGCTATACTGGGGGGGGCGTCTTTGTCTTGTAGGAGAAAGAGAAAGAAAGAGACTGGCAGAGAGTGCACAGTGAAGAGAAGCACAGGGATGGAGTCAGCCTCAGAGAGAGGACAGGGATGGAGTCAGCCTCAGAGAGAGACAGGGATGGAGTCAGTCTCAGGGAGAGACAGGGATGGAGTCAGTCTCAGGGAGAGACGGGGATGGAGTCAGCCTCAGAGAGAGACAGGGATGGAGTCAGTCTCAGGGAGAGACGGGGATGGAGTCAGCCTCAGAGAGAGACAGGGATGGAGTCAGTCTCAGGGAGAGACAGGGATGGAGTCAGTCTCAGGGAGAGACGGGGATGGAGTCAGTCTCAGGGAGAGACAGGGATGGAGTCAGCCTCAGGGAGAGACAGGATGGAGTCAGTCTCAGGGAGACAGGGATGAAGTCAGCCTCAGGGAGAGACAGGGATGGAGTCAGCCTCAGGGAGAGACAGGGATGGAGTCAGCTCAGAGGAGAGACAGGGATGGAGTCAGCCTCAGGGAGAGACAGGGATGGAGTCAGCCTCAGAGGAGACAGGGATGGAGTCAGCCTCAGGGAGAGGACAGGGATGGAGTCAGCCTCAGGGAGAGGACAGGGATGGAGTCAGCCTCAGAGGGAGACAAGGGATGGAGTCAGCCTCAGGAGAGACAGGGATGGAGTCAGCCTCAGGGAGAGACAGGATGGAGTCAGCCTCAGAGAGAGACAGGGATGGAGTCACCCTCAGGGAGAGACAGGGATGGAGTCAGCCTCAGGGAGAGACAGGGATGGAGTCAGCCTCAGGGAGAGACAGGATGGAGTCAGCCTCAGAGAGAGACAGGGATGGAGTCACCTCAGGGAGGAGAGACGGGGATGGAGTCAGCCTCAGGGAGAGACAGGGATGGAGTCAGCCTCAGGGAGAGACAGGGATGGAGTCAGCCTCAAAGAGAGACGGGGATGGAGTCAGCCTCAGGGAGAGACAGGATGGAGTCAGTCTCAGAGAGAGACAGGGATGGAGTCAGCTCAGAGAGAGAAGGATGGAGTCAGCCTCAGAGAGACAGGATGGAGTCAGCTCAGGGAGAGACAGGGATGGAGTCAGTCTCAGAGAGAGACAGGGATGGAGTCAGCCTCAGAGAGAGACAGGATGGAGTCAGCTCAGAGAGAGACAAGGATGGAGTCAACCTCAGAGAGAGACAGGGATGAGTCAGCCTCAGAGAGAGACAGGGATGGAGTCAGCTCAGAGAGGACAGGGATGGAGTCAGCCTCAGAGAGAGACAGGGATGGAGTCAGTCTCAGGGAGAGACAGGGATGGAGTCAGTCTCAGGGAGAGAACAGGGATGGAGTCAGTCTCAGGGAGAGACAGGATGGAGTCAGTCTCAGGGAGAGAGGGATGGAGTCAGTCTCAGAGAGAGACAGGGATGGAGTCAGTCTCAGAGGAGGACAGGATGGAGTCAGTCTCAGAGAGAGACAGGGATGGAGTCAGTCTCAGAGAGAGACAGGGATGGAGTCAGTCTCAGGGAGAGACAGGATGGAGTCAGTCTCAGGGAGAGACAGGGATGGAGTCAGTCTCAGAGAGAGACAGGATGGAGTCAGCTCAGAGAGAGACAGGGATGGAGTCAGTCTCAGGGAGAGACAGGATGGAGTCAGTCTCAGAGAGAGACAGGATGGAGTCAGTCTCGGAGAGAGACAGGGATGGAGTCAGCCTCGGAGAGAGACAGGGATGGAGTCAGTCTCAGAGAGAGACAGGGATGGAGTCAGCCTCAGAGAGGACAGGGATGGAGTCAGCCTCAGAGAGAGACAGGGATGGAGTCAGTCTCAGAGAGAGACAGGGATGGAGTCAGTCTCAGAGAGAGACAGGATGGAGTCAGTCTCAGGGAGAGACAGGGATGGAGTCACCTCAGAGAGAGACAGGGATGGAGTCAGTCTCAGGGAGAGAAGGGATGGAGTCCCTCAGGGAGAGAGACAGGGATGGAGTCAGCCTCAGAGAGAGACAGGGATGGAGTCAGTCTCAGGGAGAGACAGGGATGGAGTCAGCCTCAGGAGAGACAGGATGGAGTCAGCTCAGGGAGAGACAGGGATGGAGTCACCTCAGAGAGAGACAGGATGGAGTCAGTCTCAGGGAGAGACAGGGATGGAGTCACCTCAGGGAGAGAGACAGGGATGGAGTCAGCCTCAGAGAGAGACAGGGATGGAGTCAGCCTCAGAGAGGACAGGGATGGAGTCAGTCTCAGGGAGAGACAGGGATGGAGTCAGTCTCAGGAGAGACAGGGATGGAGTCAGTCTCAGGGAGAGACACAGGATGGAGTCAGTCTCAGGGAGAGACAGGGATGGAGTCAGCTCAGAGAGAGACAGGGATGGAGTCAGTCTCAGGGAGAGACAGGATGGAGTCAGTCTCAGAGAGAGACAGGGATGGAGTCAGTCTCAGAGAGAGACAGGGATGGAGTCAGTCTCAGGGAGAGACAGGATGGAGTCAGTCTCAGGGAGAGACAGGGATGGAGTCAGTCTCAGAGAGAGACAGGATGGAGTCAGCCTCAGAGAGAGACAGGGATGGAGTCAGTCTCAGGGAGAGACAGGATGGAGTCAGTCTCAGAGAGGACAGGGATGGAGTCAGCCTCGGAGAGAGACAGGATGGAGTCAGCCTCGGAGAGAGACAGGGATGGAGTCAGTCAGAGAGAGACAGGATGGAGTCAGCTCAGGGAGAGACAGGGATGGAGTCAGCCTCAGAGAGAGACAGGGATGGAGTCACCCTCAGAGAGAGACAGGGATGGAGTCAGCCTCAGAGAGAGACAGGATGGGAGTCAGTCTCAGGGAGAGACAGGGATGGAGTCACCCTCAGAGAGAGACAGGGATGGAGTCAGTCTCAGGAGAGACAGGATGGAGTCACCCTCAGGAGAGAGACAGGGATGGAGTCAGCCTCAGAGAGAGACAGGGATGGAGTCAGTCTCAGGAGAGGACAGGGATGGAGTCAGCCTCAGGGAGAGACAGGGATGGAGTCAGTCTCAGGGAGAGACAGGGATGGAGTCACCCTCAGAGAGAGACAGGGATGGAGTCAGTCTCAGGAGAGACAGGGATGGAGTCACCTCAGGGAGAGAGACAGGGATGGAGTCAGCTCAGAGAGAGACAGGGATGGAGTCATCTCAGAGAGAGACAGGGATGGAGTCAGCCTCAGGGAGAGACAGGGATGGAGTCAGCCTCAGGGAGAGACAGGGATGGAGTCAGCCTCAGAGAGAGACAGGGATGGAGTCAGCCTCAGAGAGAGACAGGGATGGAGTCATCCTCAGAGAGAGACAGGGATGGAGTCACCCTCAGGGAGAGACAGGATGGAGTCAGCCTCAGAGAGAGACAGGGATGGAGTCAGCCTCAGAGAGAGACAGGGATGGAGTCAGCCTCAGAGAGAACAGGGATGGAGTCACACCTCGGGAGAGAGACAGGGATGGAGTCAGCCTCAGAGAGAGACAGGGATGGAGTCAGCCTCAGAGAGAGACAGGGATGGAGTCAGTCTCAGGGAGAGAGACAGGGATGGAGTCAGCCTCAGAGAGAGAGACAGGATGGAGTCAGCCTCAGAGAGAGACAGGGATGGAGTCAGCCTCAGAGAGAGACAGGGATGGAGTCATCCTCAGAGAGAGAGACAGGGATGGAGTCAGCCTCAGAGAGAGACAGGGATGGAGTCAGTCTCAGAGAGAGACAGGGATGGAGTCACCTCAGGAGAGAGACAGGGATGGAGTCATCCTCAGAGAGAGAGACAGGGATGGAGTCAGTCTCAGAGAGAGAGACAGGGATGGAGTCAGTCTCAGAGAGAGAGACAGGGATGGAGTCACCTCAGAGAGAGACAGGGATGGAGTCATCCTCAGAGAGAGACAGGGATGGAGTCAGTCTCAGAGAGAGACAGGGATGGAGTCACCTCAGGGAGAGGACAGGGATGGAGTCAGCCTCAGAGAGAGACAGGGATGGAGTCAGTCTCAGGGAGAGAGACAGGGATGGAGTCATCCTCAGAGAGAGACAGGGATGGAGTCAGTCTCAGAGAGAGACAGGGATGGAGTCAGTCTCAGGAGAGACAGGGATGGAGCCTCAGGGAGAGAGACAGGGATGGAGTCAGCCTCAGAGAGAGACAGGGATGGAGTCATCCTCAGAGAGAGACAGGGATGGAGTCAGTCTCAGAGAGAGACAGGGATGGAGTCACCCTCAGGGAGAGACAGGGATGGAGTCAGTCTCAGAGAGAGACAGGGATGGAGTCATCTCAGGGAGAGACAGGATGGAGTCAGTCTCAGAGAGAGACAGGGATGGAGTCAGTCTCAGAGAGAGACAGGGATGGAGTCAGTCTCAGAGAGAGACAGGGATGGAGTCAGCCTCAGGGAGAGACAGGGATGGAGTCAGTCTCAGAGAGGACAGGGATGGAGTCAGTCTCAGAGAGAGACAGGGATGGAGTCAGCCTCAGGGAGAGACAGGGATGGAGTCAGTCTCAGGGAGGACAGGGATGGAGTCAGCCTCAGGGAGAGACGGGATGGAGTCAGCCTCAGGGAGAGACAGGGATGGAGTCAGCCTCAGGGAGAGACAGGGATGGAGTCAGTCTCAGAGAGAGACAGGGATGGAGTCAGTCTCAAGAGAGACAGGATGGAGTCAGCCTCAGGAGAGAGACAGGAATGGAGTCAGTCTCAGGGAGAGACAGGGATGGAGTCAGCCTCAGAGAGAGACAGGGATGGAGTCACCCTCAGAGAGACAGGATGGAGTCAGCCTCAGAGAGAGACAGGATGGAGTCAGCCTCAGGGAGAGACAGGAATGGAGTCAGTCTCAGGGAGAGACAGGGATGGAGTCAGTCTCAGAGAGAGACAGGAATGGAGTCAGTCTCAGGGAGAGACAGGGATGGAGTCAGTCTCAGAGAGAGACAGGATGGAGTCAGCCTCAGAGAGACAGGATGGAGTCAGTCTCAGGGAGAGACAGGATGGAGTCAGCCTCGAGAGAGACAGGATGGAGTCAGTCTCAGGGAGAGACAGGGATGGAGTCAGTCTCAGAGAGAGACAGGAATGGAGTCAGTCTCAGGGAGAGACAGGATGGAGTCAGTCTCAGAGAGAGACAGGGATGGAGTCAGCCTCAGAGAGAGACAGGATGGAGTCAGTCTCAGGGAGAGACAGGATGGAGTCAGCCTCAGAGAGAGACAGGATGGAGTCAGTCTCAGGGAGAGACAGGAATGGAGTCAGTCTCAGAGAGAGACAGGATGGAGTCAGCCTCAGAGAGAGACAGGATGGAGTCAGCCTCAGAGAGAGACAGGGATGGAGTCAGTCTCAGGGAGAGACAGGATGGAGTCAGTCTCAGAGAGAGACAGGATGGAGTCAGCCTCAGAGAGAGACAGGGATGGAGTCAGCCTCAGGGAGAGACAGGGATGGAGTCAGTCTCAGGGAGAGACAGGATGGAGTCAGTCTCAGAGAGAGACAGGATGGAGTCAGCCTCAGAGAGAGACAGGGATGGAGTCAGCTCAGGGAGAGAGACAGGGATGGAGTCAGCCTCAGAGAGAGACAGGAATGGAGTCAGCCTCAGAGAGAGACAGGATGGAGTCAGCCTCAGAGAGAGAGACAGGATGGAGTCAGCCTCAGGGAGAGAGACAGGGATGGAGTCAGCCTCAGAGAGAGACAGGGATGGAGTCAGTCTCAGAGAGAGACGGGATGGAGTCAGCCTCAGGGAGAGACAGGGATGGAGTCAGCCTCAGAGAGAGACAGGGATGGAGTCAGCCTCAGGGAGAGACAGGGATGGAGTCAGCCTCAGAGAGAGACAGGGATGGAGTCAGCCTCAGAGAGAGACAGGAATGGAGTCAGTCTCAGAGAGAGACAGGGATGGAGTCAGTCTCAGAGAGAGACAGGGATGGAGTCAGCCTCAGAGAGAGACAGGAATGGAGTCAGTTCAGAGAGAGACAGGGATGGAGTCATCAGAGAGAGAAGGGATGGAGTCAGCCTCAGAGAGAGACAGGGATGGAGTCAGCCTCAGAGGAGAGACAGGGATGGAGTCAGCCTCAGGGAGAGACAGGGATGGAGTCAGTCTCAGGGAGAGACAGGATGGAGTCAGCCTCAGAGAGAGACAGGGATGGAGTCAGTCTCAGGGAGAGACAGGATGGAGTCAGCCTCAGGGAGAGACAGGGATGGAGTCAGCCTCAGGGAGAGACAGGGATGGAGTCAACCTCAGGGAGAGACAGGGATGGAGTCAGTCTCGGAGAGAGACAGGGATGGAGTCAGCCTCAGAGAGAGACAGGGATGGAGTCAGTCTCAGAGAGAGACAGGGATGGAGTCAGCCTCAGAGAGAGACAGGGATGGAGTCAGCCTCAGGGAGAGACAGGGATGGAGTCAGCCTCAGGGAGAGACAGGGATGGAGTCAGTCTCAGGGAGAGACAGGGATGGAGTCAGCCTCAGAGAGAGACAGGGATGGAGTCAGCCTCAGGGAGAGACAGGGATGGAGTCAGCCTCAGAGAGAGACAGGGATGGAGTCAGCCTCAGAGAGAGACAGGGATGGAGTCAGCCTCAGGAGAGGACAGGGATGGAGTCAGCCTCAGGGAGAGACAGGGATGGAGTCAGTCTCAGAGAGAGACAGGGATGGAGTCAGCCTCAGAGAGAGACAGGGATGGAGTCAGCCTCAGAGAGAGACAGGGATGGAGTCAGCCTCAGGGAGAGACAGGGATGGAGTCAGTCTCAGAGAGAGACAGGGATGGAGTCAGCCTCAGAGAGAGACAGGGATGGAGTCAGTCTCAGAGAGAGACAGGGATGGAGTCAGTCTCAGAGAGAGACAGGGATGGAGTCAGTCTCAGGGAGAGACAGGGATGGAGTCAGTCTCAGGGAGAGTCAGGGATGGAGTCAGCCTCAGAGAGAGACAGGGATGGAGTCAGTCTCAGAGAGAGACAGGGATGGAGTCAGTCTCAGGGAGAGACGGGGATGGAGTCAGTCTCAGAGAGAGACAGGGATGGAGTCAGCCTCAGAGAGAGACAGGGATGGAGTCAGTCTCAGAGAGAGACAGGGATGGAGTCAGCCTCAGAGAGAGACAGGGATGGAGTCAGTTCAGGGAGAGACAGGGATGGAGTCAGTCTCAGAGAGAGACAGGGATGGAGTCAGTCTCAGAGAGAGACAGGGATGGAGTCAGTCTCAGAGAGAGACAGGGATGGAGTCAGTCTCAGAGAGAGACAGGGATGGAGTCAGCTCAGAGAGAGACAGGGATGGAGTCAGTCTCAGAGAGAACAGGGATGGAGTCAGCCTCAGAGAGAGACAGGGATGGAGTCAGTCTCAGAGAGGACAGGGATGGAGTCAGTCTCAGAGAGAGACAGGGATGGAGTCAGTCTCAGAGAGAGACAGGATGGAGTCAGCCTCAAGGGAGACACAGGGATGGAGTCAGTCTCAGGGAGACACAGGGATGGAGTCAGTTCAGAGAGAGACAGGGATGGAGTCAGTCTCAGAGAGAGACAGGGATGGAGTCAGTCTCAGAGAGAGACAGGGATGGAGTCAGTCTCAGAGAGAGACAGGGATGGAGTCAGCCTCAGAGAGAGACAGGGATGGAGTCAGTCTCAGAGAGAGACAGGATGGAGTCAGTCTCAGGGGGAGACAGGGAGGAGTCAGTCTCAGGGGGAGACAGGGATGGAGTCAGTCTCAGAGAGAGACAGGGATGGAGTCAGCTCAGAGAGAGACAGGGATGGAGTCAGTCTCAGGGAGAGACAGGAGGATGGAGTCAGTCTCAGGGAGAGACAGGATGGAGTCAGCCTCAGGGAGAGACGGATGGAGTCAGTCTCAGGGAGAGACAGGGATGGAGTCAGCTCAGGGAGAGACAGGGATGGAGTCAGCCTCAGAGAGAGACAGGGATGGAGTCAGCTCAGAGAGAGACAGGATGGAGTCAGCCTCAGGGAGAGACAGGATGGAGTCAGTCTCAGGGAGAGACAGGATGGAGTCAGCCTCAGGAGAGAGGACAGGGATGGAGTCAGTCTCAGAGAGAGACAGGGATGGAGTCAGCCTCAGGAGAGACAGGGATGGAGTCAGTCAGGGGGAGAGACAGGGATGGAGTCAACCTCAGAGAGAGACAGGAATGGAGTCAGCCTCAGAGAGAGACAGGATGGAGTCAGCCTCAGAGAGAGACAGGGATGGAGTCAGTCTCAGGGAGAGACAGGGATGGAGTCAGTCTCAGGGAGAGACAGGGATGGACAGTCTCAGGGAGAGAGACAGGGATGGAGTCATCCTCAGAGAGAGACAGGGATGGAGTCAACCTCAGGGAGAGACAGGGATGGAGTCAGCCTCAGGGAGAGACAGGATGGAGTCAGCCTCAGAGAGAGACAGGGATGGAGTCAGCCTCAGGGAGAGACAGGGATGGAGTCAGCTCAGGGAGAGACAGGATGGAGTCACCCTCAGGGAGAGAGACAGGGATGGAGTCAGCTCAGAGAGAGACAGGGATGGAGTCAGTCTCAGGGAGAGAGACAGGGATGGAGTCATCCTCAGAGAGAGACAGGGATGGAGTCAGTCTCAGAGAGAGACAGGGATGGAGTCAGTCTCAGAGAGAGACAGGGATGGAGTCAGTCTCAGGGAGAGAGACAGGGATGGAGTCACCTCAGGGAGAGAGACAGGGATGGAGTCAGCCTCAGAGAGACAGGGATGGAGTCATCTCAGAGAGAGACAGGGATGGAGTCAGTCTCAGAGAGAGACAGGGATGGAGTCATCTCAGGGAGAGACAGGATGGAGTCAGTCTCAGAGAGAGACAGGGATGGAGTCAGTCTCAGAGAGAGACAGGGATGGAGTCAGCCTCAGAGAGAGACAGGATGGAGTCAGTCTCAGAGAGAGACAGGGATGGAGTCAGTCTCAGGAGAGACAGGGATGGAGTCAGTCTCAGAGAGAGACAGGGATGGAGTCAGCCTCAGAGAGAGACAGGATGGAGTCAGCCTCAGAGAGAGACAGGATGGAGTCAGCCTCAGAGAGAGACAGGGATGGAGTCAGTCTCAGAGAGAGACAGGGATGGAGTCAGCCTCAGGGAGAGACAGGATGGAGTCAGTCTCAGAGAGAGACAGGGATGGAGTCAGCTCAGAGAGAGACAGGATGGAGTCAGTCTCAGAGAGAGACAGGGATGGAGTCAGTCTCAGAGAGAGACAGGGATGGAGTCAGCCTCAGAGAGAGACAGGATGGAGTCAGCCTCAGAGAGAGACAGGGATGGAGTCCCTCAGGGAGAGACAGGGATGGAGTCAGCTCAGAGAGAGACAGGGATGGAGTCAGTCTCAGAGAGAGACAGGGATGGAGGTCTCAGAGAGAGACAGGGATGGGAGTCAGTCTCAGGAGAGACAGGGATGGAGTCAGTCTCAGGGAGAGACAGGGATGGAGTCAGCTCAGGGAGAGACAGGATGGAGTCAGCCTCAGAGAGAGACAGGGATGGAGTCAGCCTCAGGGAGAGACAGGATGGAGTCAGCCTCAGAGAGAGACAGGGATGGAGTCAGTCTCAGAGAGAGACAGGGATGGAGTCAGTCTCAGAGAGAGACAGGGATGGAGTCAGTCCAGGGAGAGACAGGGATGGAGTCACCTCAGGGAGAGACAGGGATGGAGTCACCTCAGGGAGAGACAAGGATGGAGTCAGCCTCAGGGAGAGACAGGATGGAGTCAGCCTCAGAGAGAGACAGGATGGAGTCAGTCTCAGAGAGAGACAGGGATGGAGTCAGTCTCAGAGAGAGACAGGGATGGAGTCAGCCTCAGGGAGAGACAGGGATGGAGTCAGTCTCAGGGAGAGACAGGATGGAGTCATCCTCAGAGAGAGACAGGATGGAGTCAGTCTCAGAGAGAGACAGGGATGGAGTCAGTCTCAGAGAGAGACAGGGATGGAGTCAGCCTCAGAGAGAGACAGGGATGGAGTCACCTCAGGAGGAGACAGGATGGAGTCACTCAGAGAGACAGGGATGGAGTCAGCCTCAGAGGAGACAGGGATGGAGTCACCTCAGGGAGAGACAGGATGGAGTCAGCCTCAGAGAGAGACAGGGATGGAGTCAGCCTCAGAGAGAGACAGGGATGGAGTCACCTCAGGGAGAGACAGGATGGAGTCAGCCTCAGAGAGAGACAGGGATGGAGTCAGCCTCAGAGAGAGACAGGGATGGAGTCAGTCTCAGGGAGAGACAGGGATGGAGTCACCCTCAGGGAGAGAGACAGGGATGGAGTCAGTCTCAGGGAGAGACAGGGATGGAGTCACCCTCAGGGAGAGACAGGGATGGAGTCAGCCTCAGAGAGAGACAGGATGGAGTCATCCTCAGAGAGAGACAGGATGGAGTCAGCTCAGGGAGAGACAGGGATGGAGTCAGTCTCAGGGAGAGACAGGGATGGAGTCAGCCTCAGAGAGAGCAGGGATGGAGTCACCTCAGAGAGAGACAGGGATGGAGTCAGCTCAGGGAGAGACAGGGATGGAGTCACCTCAGAGAGAGACAGGATGGAGTCAGTTCAGGGAGAGACAGGGATGGAGTCACCTCAGAGAGAGACAGGGATGGAGTCAGCCTCAGGGAGGACAGGGATGGAGTCACCTCAGAGAGAGACAGGGATGGAGTCAGTCTCAGGGGGAGAGACAGGGATGGAGTCAGTCTCAGGGAGAGACAGGGATGGAGTCAGCCTCAGAGAGAGAGACAAAGGGAGTCAGAGAGACACAGACATCGAAGAGACACCGAGAGTAAGAGACACGGAGAAAGACAGGGAGTGAGAGAGAGACACACAGACTGAACGAGAGAGACACAGACATAGAGCGACAAAGGGAGTCAGAGACACGGAAAGAGAGTAAGAGAGAGAGACACGGGGTAGAGAGAGACACGGAGAGAGACAAAGAGTAAAAGAGAGAGAGACACGGGGTAGAGAGAGACACTTAAATAGAGAGACAGGGAGTAAGAGACAGAGAGACACATACTGAACGAGAGAGACACGGGGTAGAGAGACTGGGAGTAAGAGAGAGAGACACAGACTGAACGAGAGAGACACGGGTAGAGAGCAGAGACACAGATATAGAGAGACAGAAACTAAGAGAGAGAGACACAGACTGAACGAGAGAGACACGGGGTAGAGAGAGAGACACAGCCTGAAGAGAGAGACACAGACATAGAGGACACAGACTGAACGAGAGAGACACGGGGTAGAGAGAGACACAGACTGAACGAGACAGACACAGACATAGAGAGACAGAGAGACACAGATATAGAGATACACAGACATAGAGAGACAGAGAGTAAGAGAGAGCGACACAGACTGAACGAGAGAGACACGGGGTAGAGAAAGAGACACAGACTGAACGAGAGAGACACAGACATAGAGATACACGAGAGTAAGAGACACGGGGAGAGAGACAAGAAGTAAGACAGAGAGACAGAGACTGAACGAGAGAGACACAGGGTAGGAGACACGGGGTAGAGAGACACAGACTGAACGAGAGAGACACGGGGTAGAGAGAGAGACAGGGAGTCAGAGAGAGAGAGACACGGGGGGTAGAGAGAGAGAGACACACACAGACATAGAGAGAGAGAGAGACAGAGTGTAACAGAGACAGTGAGGGAGCAGGAGAGTGCGTGGTGGTGAGGAGGAGGAGGAGAGGGAGGCAGGGAGGGTGACCCTTCGCCCCCCCCCCCCCCCGTGGCCAGCCCGTGCCCCCCGTCGGCAGAGAGGGAGTAAGGCGAGAGGCTGTGCAGGAATGCGGATCGTGTTTCTGCCAAACAATCCCATTAATCCGCGGGGACACGCGATCCGAGCCTCCAGCAGTGTACATCGCAGCAGCAGCAGCACACAGAATATACACTCAGCATATACATACTCATTACAACACAATCATAACTATCATATACACACACTCATATACATACTCATATCACACACAGTCATATACATACTCATATGCACACAGTCATATACACATATACACACACTCATACACACACACAGACATATACACACTCATTACACATACACACACAGTCATATACACACAAAGATCAAAGATCCCCCGTGTAGCCTTAACAGACTGTAGGGGCAAGTGCTGTTAGCGAGCACCTATGAAGGCCGGAACGGTACACGAGGGGTGGGGGCCAGCACCACGCCCGACCGCCTTTGTCTCCCCAGTGGCGATGTTGCACACCGCACCAGGTACTCATTTAAGGCTGAGTCGACCTAGGGAGGCCCAGGACCCGGTTCAGATAATCGTCACTGGTGTTAGCCGCGTGCGGGAATCGAACCCGGGTCGCCAGGTTCATAGCGCAGCGCGCTAACCGCTACACACATATACACACACAGTCACATACATCATATACACATACTCATATACACATATACACACACACTCTATATACACACACTCACATTCACACTCACACATCATTATACACTCACATACACACACGCATCATATACATATACTCACACACTCACTCATATATACACACACACATACTCACTCACCTACTCATCATGTTCACCAACTCACCAACTCACTCACCTACTCATCACGTTCACCAACTCACCCACCCACTCATCACACTCACTCACTCACCAACTCACTCACCCACTGATCACACTCACCCACTCACCAACTCACTCACAAACTCACTCACTCACTCACCCACTCACTCACCCACTCACCAACTCACTCACCCGCTCACCAACTTACTCACCACTCACTCACTCACCCACCCCCCAGTCACCCACTCATAACGCTCACCCACTCACCAACTCACTCACCCACTCACTCACTCACCAACTCACTCACCCACTCACTCACTCACCCACTCACTCGCTCCCACCCACTCACCAACTCACTCACCCGCTCACCAACTCACCAACTCACTCACCCACCAACTCACTCACTCACCCACTCACCAACTCGCTCACCGCTCACCAACTCACTCACCCACTCACTCACTCACCAACTCACTCCCCACTCATCACCCACCCAATCAGTCACCGCACCGTGACCACCTCACTTCTCTCTCTGCTCCTTCCCTCGCACCGTTTCCACACTGGAATCCCCACCACCACACCCACCCACCACCACCCACCACCATCATCATCTCTTCCCCAAGCTCGCAAGTCGTGTTATTATTATTCTAAGAATATTATTACCCTCGGCTCAATTCTCAAATCAAGAGAACGTCTTAACAACGACCCCCGCAACAACAACAACCTCCTTCGTTATTCATCATACAACTCCGTGCTGTTTGTTGCTAGCCGGTTGGCGCCCCATCTTACTGTGTTGAACATTATAAGGAATTAAAAAAGAGAGATCTACAACTGCCCTACAGTGGGATAGTGGTGGTGGTGCGGTGCGTGAGTCTAGCAGGCGGCGTTGTTTGGGGATGTAAATGGACACCCGAAAGGCGATCGCCAGTGCGGGCGCTTTGCTACCTGATATGGTGGTGTCGCTGTCGATTTGGCTGTGTGTGTGTCTCTGTGTGTGTGTGTGTGTGTCTGTGTGTGTGTCTGTGTGTCTGTGTGTGTCTCTGTGTGTGTGTGTGTCTGTGTGTGTGTTGTCTGTGTGTGTGTCTGTGTGTGTGTGTCTGTGTGTGTTTGTGTATATGTGTCTGTGTGTGTATGTGTCTGTGTGTGTTTGTCTGTGTGTGTGTATGTGTGTGTGTGTCGCTGACGATTTGGCTCTGTGTGTGTGTCTCTCTGTGTGTGTATGTGTCTGTGTGTGTGTGTCTCTCTGTGTGTGTCTGTGTGTCTGTGTGTGCGTGTCTGTGTGTGTCTGTGTCTCTCTGTGTGTGTCTCTGTGTGTGTATGTGTCTGTGTGTGTATCTGTGTCTCTCTGTGTGTCTCTGTGTGTGTATGTATGTGGCTGTGTGTGTGTGTGTCTGTGTGGTGTGTCTGTGTGTGTGTTTGCCTGTGTGTCTGTATGTGTGTGTCTGTGTGTGTCTGTGTGTGGTGTATGTGTGTCGCTGACGATTTGGCTCTGTGTGTGTGTCTCTTGTGTGTGTGTCTGTGTGTGTCTGTGTTCTGTGTGTGTCTGTGTGTGTCTGTGTGTGTGTGGTGTATGTGTGTGTTCTGTGTGTGTGTGTCTGTGTGTGTGTGTGTGTGTCTGTGTGTGTCTGTGGTCTGTGTGTGTCTGTGTGTGTGTGTATGTGTGTGTATGTGTCTGTGGTGTGTTCTATGTGTGTGTGTGTGTGTCTGTGTGTCTGTGGTGTGTTCTCTGTGTGTGTGTCTCTGTGTGTGTGTATGTGTGTGTCTGTGTCTCTCTGTGTGTGTCTCTGTGTGTGTGTATGTGTGTCGCTGTCGATTTGGCTATGTGTGTGTGTCTCTCTGTGTGTATGTGTCTGTGTGTCTGTGTGTGTATTTGTCTGTGTGTGTCTGTGTGTGTGTCTGTGTGTGTATGTGTCTGTGTGTGTGTCTGTGTATATGTGTCTGTGTGTGTCTCTTTGTGTATGTGTCTGTGTGTGTCTCTCTCTGTGTGTGTCTTGTGTGTATGTGTCTGTGTGTGTGTGTCTGTGTATATGTGTCTGTGTGTGTCTCTTTGTGTATGTGTCTGTGTGTGTCTCTCTCTGTGTGTGTCTGTGTGTGTCTCTCTGTGTGTGTGTGTCTCTGTGTGTGTGTCTCTGTGTGTGTATGTGTGTCTCTGTGTGTGTGTCGTGTTTGCCTCTCTGTGTGTGTCTCTGTGTGTGTATGGTGTGTCTGTGTCTCTCTGTGTGTGTCTCTGTGTGTGTGTGTATGTGTGTCGCTGTCGATTTGGCTCTGTGTGTGTGTCTCTCTGTGTGTGTATGTGTCTGTGTGTCTGTGTGTGTATTTGTCTGTGTGTGTCTGTGTGTGTGTGTCTGTGTGTGTATGTGTCTGTGTGTGTGTGTCTGTGTATATGTGTCTGTGTGTGTCTCTTTGTGTATGTGTCTGTGTGTGTCTCTCTCTGGTGTGTCTGTGTGTGTATGTGTCTGTGTGTGTGTGTCTGTGTATATGTGTCTGTGTGTGTCTGTGTGTGTCTCTGTATGTCTGTGTCTGTGTATCTCTGTGGTGTTTCTGTGTGTGGTGTATGTGTGTCGCTGTCGATTGGCTCTGTGTGTGTGTGTCTCTCTGTGTGTGTATGTGTCTGTGTGTCTGTGTGTGTATTTGTCTGTGTGTGTCTGGTGTGTGTGTCTGTGTGTGTATGTGTGTGTGTGTGTCTGTGTATATGTGTCTGTGTGTCTCTTTGTGTATGTGTCTGTGTTGTCTCTCTCTGTGTGTGTCTGTGTGTGTATGTGTCTGTGTGTGTGTGTGTCTGTGTATATGTGTCTGTGTGTGTCTCTTTGTGTATGTGTCTGTGTGTGTCTCTCTCTGTGTGTGTCTGTGTGTGTCTCTCTGTGTGTGTGTCTCTGTGTGTGTGTCTCTGTGTGTGTATGTGTGTCTCGTGTGTGTGTCTGGTTTGCCTCTCTGTGTGTCTCTGTGTGTGTATGTGTGTCTGTGTGTGTGTCTGTGTTTGCCTCTCTGTGTGTGTGTCTGTGTGTGTCTGTGTGTGTCTCTGTGTGTGTGTCTCTGTGTGTGTATGTGCTCTGTGTGTGTGTATATCTGTGTGTGTCTCTTCTGTGTGTTTGTATATGTGTCTGTGTGTATATCTGTGTGTATGTGTCTGTGTGTGTCTATCTGTGTATATATCTCTGTGTGTCTCTGTGTATACGTAAATGGTGTACGTGTGTTTGTGTGTATATCTGTGTGTATGTGTATATCTGTGTGTGTGTGTGCATCTGTGTGTGTATCCCTATTGGTAAACCATGTTATGTATGCCGATGATCTCGTGATTGCTGTTCACTCAGAGGAGGAGTTAGAGGCGCTGCTGCTGAA
>NC_083834.1:3757328-3834019 GCF_015708825.2 Lethenteron reissneri
GGTTGGGAACGGGAATCAAACTCGGGTCGCCGGGTTTGTAGTGCTACACTACCCGCACACACACACAACTACACACATCCACACACACAAACACACAAATCCACAACAACAACAACAACCGCCATTCGCCACTAAGTGGCGGTGACGTCACCACGATGCTTGTGCCAGGCCAAGTGCACCTTGAGGCCACGTGAAGTGTCGAACGCCCGCTGGCAGGAGGTCACGGGGCAGACCCAGGTGCCACGGGTCGACTGACCGAGATGACCGAGATGACTGGCTGATGCACCACCTGTGCCCCCTACTGTACCAACTTGCTGTGCTTTAGCCACCCGGCGCTCCGCTCGTTGTTGTGAGCGTCGCTCCTCCGCCCTCCGTTGTTGTTGGAGGGCGACTGCCTCCAACTGCCCAGTAGCGTCCTTCACGAGCCTCCTCCACTGAGGCCGATCTTGACACACGCTGGTACCAGTCATCGGCAAGTCCACTCAGCTCCACGTCTTCCTGTACCACATCACTCCATCTCTTCCTCCAGCCCGTGCCGCGCCCGTCTAGCCCCCTCGATCCGGCCGAACAAAAGCTGTTAGGCATGCGGTGGCTGGGCATGCGGGCTACATGACCCAGCCAACGCAGCCTTGCCTGCCGGAGGAGCTCACTGATGGGAGCTTTGCCCAGATCTTTCAGGATTTGTGAGCTCCTCACACAATCCAGCCTGGTTAAACCCAAGATGGATCGTAGGCAGGCCAGCCTAAATGTTTCCAAACCGGCGAAGATGCTCCACCAGGGGGGTCCACGTTTCGCAAGCGTAGAGAAGGGAGGGAATGACCGTGGCCGAGAAGACCTGAAGCTTCGTGCGGAGCGACAGACCAGGTAGCTTCCACACAGCGTTACGCAACCGATGAAAATATATTGCCGCTCGACACACACAACCACACCCACAACCACACCCATCACCACACACATCCACACACACAACCACACACATGCACACAATCACACACATCCACACACGCACACAACCACACACATCCACACATGCACACAACCACACATCCACATGCACACAGCCACACACATCCAACCACACACATCACACACATCCACACACAACCACACAAAATCCACGCACACACAAACACAACCACACACACAACTACACACAACCACACACATCCACACACACACAACCACACACATCCACGCACACACATCCACACACAATCACACCCATCCACATACACACAAACACAACCACACACACACATCCACGCACACAAGACAAATGCGTGCACGCGTGTGTGGAAGCGCACGCCTTCTCCGTGTATTATTACCACGGTGCCTTGTGTGCTGCAGAGTGGATGACACCGCTCACAGGAGCAGGCAGGTGGTGTCACAAGGTTTACATGCGGAGGTTAAATTGGCTGGCGCGCTCGCTCGCACACTCGCGTCTTTGTCTTATGCACGCTCGTAAAAGGTGAATGTGTAAAGGCACACGACTGAAATTGCTCACTCGCATCACCGCTCGCTCCAGACGGAGCCCCACTGCAGAGGGGATTTGGCCTACTATTCCGCGCTGGCCTGGCGTCACGGAAGAGGTTGGAGAGCCACCCACGCTTTACCCCACTGCACGCGACCTTCCGCCAAACGCATTCACGCCCGCTGGGTTGAACGCGGGCGGAGGCGGTGGAGGGGCAGTTTTTCAGAAACCTGCGCCGTTGTTTCTTCAGCCGCCGCGCCGGGAGATTGGGGGGAATGGCACCGGCAACCTCGGGGGCGGCGCCGGTTCCGGTTCTCCGCCGAGGGCGGCGGCGGCGGCGGCAAGCGGCGTCGGGCTTCTCTGACGCCCCGCGCGGTTCTCTGTCGCTGGCACGGGTGCAGAATTAACGGTGGCCTGGCGCGGTCACGGGTGCAGCGTAATAAAATAATGCATAAACAAACAAGGGATTTGCAGACGGCGCTGTTGTGTGGGGGGGGGGGGGGGGGAGATAACACTTGCATGCCCGGCAGCCTCCGGGCAACGTTGGACCACCGCATCTTCCAGCGGTGTTTGTTTACTGCCGTCCTGGAAGCGAGTCGCGCGCATTGAGTGTGAGCACAAATGTGCTGCGTGCGCGCGCGTGTGTATGTGTGCGTGTATGTGTGTGTGCGCGTGTGTCTTGAGCGGTAATGTAGCGGTTGGCGCGCTGCGCTACGAACCTGGCGACCCGGGTTCGATTCCCGCTCACGGCCAACACCAGTGACGATTATCTGAACCGGTCCTCGGCCTCCCCTAGGTCGACTCAGCCTCAAATGAGTATCTGGTGCGGTGTGTAAACATCGCCACTAGGGAGACAAAGGCGGCCGGGCGTGGTGTTGGCCACCCACCCCCTTGTGTACCGTTGCGGCCTTCACAGGTGCTCGCTAACAGCACTTGCCCCTACAGTCTGTTAAGGCTACACGGGGGATCTTTGTGTGTGCGCGTGTGTCTTGGGTGGTAGTGCAGCGGGTTAGGGGGTTTGCGCTGTGAAGCCGGTGACCCGAGTTCGATTCCCCCGCTCACCACTTTTGGTCCTCTCTTAGGTCGACTCTGCCTAAAATGAGAAACTGGTGCGGCGTGTAAACATCGCCACTGGGGAGGCAAAGGCAGTCGGGCGTGGTGCTGATCACCCACCCCCTCGTGTGCCATCCCGGCCTTCGTAGGGCGCTCGCTCACAGCACTTGTCCCTACAGCCTGTTCAAGCTATTCAGGGGATATTTGTTTTTGTTTTTGGGTGTGTGTGAGCGTATACGTGCGGAATGTGTGTATATGTGTGTGCGTGGGGGAGTATTTCTGACTGTGTGGGGGTGTGTGCGAGCGTGTATGGTTGAGCGTGCGTGTGTATATGTGCGTGCGGGTGAGTGTATATGTGCGTGCGGGTGAGTGTATATGTGCGTGCGGGTGAGTGTATATGTGCGTGCGGGTGAGTGTGTACTTGAGCGGTGCAAAAGAAGTTCAACATACACACACAGACTCACAACAGTCGTCACTCACCTACTCACATAGTCACCCATACACTCACCCAACTGCCGATTAGCACGGTTGGCTACGTACGGTGCAAAAGAAGTTCGATGTACACACATAGACTCGCAGCGCTTGCTCCGACAGTCTGTTAAAGGCTACGGCGGGGAGTGGGGGGAGATCTTCGTCCTTGCCCGCGTAACGGGGTGACTGCAACACTCGCAGCGCGGTTTTGCGCGTGGGGTGGTTTGGCCTTGAGAAAGTCACGGAGAGAGCGGGGCGAATCCGGCCGTGTTTGCGTAACGTGCCTGGTGCCGTGACCCGCTCCACTCACTAAGGCCTCCTCGAGGGATAGAACATTTGGAATTCTGACCAGTGCACGCCATCGATTCTGAATCAGCATTAAGCAGGCGGGGTCAGTCCCTCCTGGGTGATGATGCTTCGCTGTGTGTGTTTGCACGCGTGCGTGCGCGTGTGTGTGTGTAATAGTAATGCTTGTTTGCCAACTGCCTTAAGGCCGACAATCTAGCGCGTATCAAGGCAGGTGTGTTCGAGTGTACCGTGCCCCGGCCTTTGTAGGTTGCTGCTCGCTATCGGTGGGAAGTGGTGGCGTAGTGGTTAGCTGGCGCCCGAGTTCGATTCTGGCTCACGGTCAACACCACGATTATGTGAACCGCTCCTGGGCCTCCCCTAGGTCGACTCAGCTTCAAATGAGTATGTGGTGCGGTGTGTAAACATCGCCACTTGGTAGACAATGCGCCCGGGTGTGGTGCTGGCCATTCACCCCCTCGTGTACCGTTCCGACCTTCATAGGTGCTCGCTAACAGCACTTGCCTCAACAGTCTGTTAAGGCTATATGGAGGATCTTTGTCTTTTTGTAATAGTAATGCTTGTTTGGCAGCTGCCTTAAAGCCGTAACAAAGCGGGTGTGTGGGACTGTACCGTGCCGACCTTTGTAGGTTGCAACTCGCAAACAGCTTGCCCCAACAGTCTGCTCCAGTCTATGCGGGGGATCTTTGTCTTTGTGAAATTGGTGCAGTGTGTGCACTTGTGACCCCCCCCCCCCCATCGCACTGGCGCTGCGATCCCGACAAAAGTGGACTTGACTGTTGGCCAGGCTGCCCGTGATGATAATGATCAGCACGATGCTGCTGCTGCTGCCCTTTGTTTACCTAGGAAAGCCTCGCTGACTCTCAAGACTCATTTTCAGGAGGATCCCTGCTCATATTCAGATTTTTTTTGGCTAATTCTCATTCTCGCCTCGGTGGTGAGGAGATGTTTATTTGCTCGCCTGGTATTGCTGGGGTTGTTTCCACCTGATGAAGGGCACTTGTATTGCGCCCGAAACGTCGTGATTTAATTTATTTAATACCTACGTGACTTTACCGAAAGAACCAAGAGTATGGATTCCTGCAGGCAGTCACGAAAACTTCAAATCTAGATTGGTATACAGGACTTTGTGGTTCAATCCCGACCCTGACGCCTGCTGTATATTTGGAGTGGTCGTTGGGATTTTACCCTGGGTCCTCCGGTTATATTTCCTCACACATTGAGAATCAACGTCACGCGTTTTAGAGTGTTTGGCCGCTGCTAGAAATTTCCACACGATGATGATGATAAACCACTTTGTTGAGCTGCCATTTGTGATGCCATGGGGGTCTCCTCCCATCAGCGGGCACGTGCTGCGGTGCAGTCAACATCGGCCGTTGGGAGACAATGGTGGCCGTGCTCCTCGACGCCACTCCCAGCATGCCCTATTCAGTCTGAATAGGTGCTCACTGACAGCACGTGTCCCTACAGTCTGCAATGCTACACGGGGGATCTCATCGCATCTGTGTTTACTGAGCGGTGTTAAGTTTCACTCCCTCCACTGGCCTCTCAATTAATTGTGGCCACTCGGGGGATGGGATCAAATTTGTAATGCTTTGTTTGCTTACTTATTTGTTGTTGGTGAATGTAGCAGCCTCTAGCAGCTGCGGGGTCACGAGGGGTCAGGGGAAACGTCCGCACACGATCCGGGGTTCACGTCGCTGCGAGCTTCCGAACCGACGTCCACGCGACGCTGTGTTCCTAGCCCCCCACGTGTCCTGCCGTGTTTCAAGCTGCTGGTAGCCCCCTTCCTGCACTCCCCCCCCCCACCCCCGTGGCTTCCATCTCTCACCTGACCCCCTTTGTCTTCCCAATGCAACGATGCCTCGTTAACACCATTGGAACCTCATTTGCCAGTAAAAATATGACACATTTTTTTACCCTTCTATCTGGAAACAAAACTGACACCTTTTTACAAGGTCATAATGCAAACAAAAAACAGAACTCTGATAATGTGCACTGTCCTTTTTTTGTTTGCATTATGACTGCAGGTATTGTGGTCTATGCAAACATGACTCCTTGTAAAAAGGTGTCAGTTTTGTTTCCAGAAGAAGGGTAAAAAAATAATTATGATTTCTGTCGCCCGCCCCCCCTCCCTCCCACGAGGTACGACCAGGCGTCTCCCCAACCCTTCCTGATCAGTCCCTCTCGTTCTGCCGTCAAAACTGCACCGCCGCTTGCAATAGCTCCAATCCTTAACTTCAAATGATTATCATCATGCCACTTACAAAGTGAATAATTGGTTTAAAGATCCTCGGTTTAGCAAAGGTGCTCCGTGAATATCGGTGAGATGGGATTACGGTGGAAGCCCTCTAAACGACCACCCCTGTGAACGACTATTCGCTTAACGTCGGGCCTCCATAGAGCCAAATGTGTAGTGTGCAGTAGTGTAGTGTGTAGTAGTGTATAATGTAGTGTATTGTGGTGTAGTTTATAGTAGTGTAGTGCCTCCATAGAGCCCAATGTGTAGTGTGCAGTAGTGTAGTAGTGTATAATGTGGTGGAGTGTATTGTGGTGTAGTTTATAGCAGTGTAGTGCCTCCATAGAGCCCAATGTGTAGTGTGCAGTAGTGTAGTAGTGTATAATGTAGTGGAGTGTATAGGGGTGTAGTGTATAGTAGAGTATAGCAGTGTAGTGCCTCCATAGAGCCCAATGTGTAGTGTGCAGTAGTGTAGTAGTGTATAATGTAGTGGAGTGTATAGGGGTGTAGTGTATAGTAGAGTAGTGCCTCCATAGAGCCCACTGTTATCGCTTATCGACCATTCCCCTGTTAATGATGGGCTGTTGTAGCTACAGTAAATATTATTTAATGCTATGATTAACCGTGTTTCTTTTAACGGTACGTGTTTATAATGTTGTTAGTATCCTTATGTATTAATATCCATTGTTTACATATTATGAAGTTCCTTTTTTTGGGTGAAAAAGTGTAACTTTCGATGCTATTGGAATTAATTAAGCCTCAGAAGTGGATTTCCCATACTCTCTTAACGACCGAATCACTTAATCAGCGGTTTCGTGGAATCAATTGCCGTCGTTAAGAGGGCGTTTCTGCTGGACGTTTATTTTAATTTTGACCGGGGCGACACACTCGGGAGACCTGTGGATGGCTCTCATTTGCAAAGAGAGACCTAGGGCCATGAGTTTGTCAGTCTGTGGGGGGGGGGGGGGGGGGGGGGGGCAATGATCGATCGCTTCTAGATGTTAACTACATCGTCTGGTGTACAGGAGGTCGTGGGTTCGATCCCGACCCTTTTACCCCTGCTGTATATTTGGAGTTTGCGGTCACTCTCTTAATCATCATCATCATCATCACGGTGGCTAGGAGATGTTAACAACCTCGTCTGCTATGCATTAGGTCGTCGGTTCGATCTTAACCTCTGGCGCCTGTTGTATATTTGGAGTTTGCGTGTCTCTCTCTCTAATCATCATCATCATCATGATGGCTAGGAGATGTTAACTCCCCCGCCTGGTATGTAGGATGTCGTGGGTTCGATCCTGACCTCTGGCGCCTGCTATATATTTGGAATTTGCATGTCTCTCTCCCCGTGGTCGCGTGGATTTTTCTCCGGGTCCTCCGGCTTTTAAACCTCAAAAAGTATTTGGCTGCTGTAGATTTCCACGTGATGACGATAAGCCACTTTGTTGAGCTATCATTTCTGGTGGCCAGGTCACTTTTCTTTCGAACATGTGTCATTTTTCAACGGTGGCAAAGTTTTCCATCAACTCTTGCGAATGACAGTCACAGGCATCTTTTGACGTCCCCGCCGCGAGCCAAGCGGATGACGCGTTGGTGCATGCCCCGTTACTAAGTTAATGGCGCGCAACCGCAGCGTTAACCGGGGCTGCCTGCTGGAATTCGAACGGCGAACCGCTACAAAGAGCGGCGAATGCGCTACCTGCCGCTGCTGGGGCCAACGCGTCACCGCGTCACCATCGGGTCGTTGTGTGTGTGTGTTTGTGGTGCCGGCATTTGTGTGTGTGTGTGTGTGTGTTAGCGGTGCGGGCATTTGTGTGTGTGTGTTAGTGGTGTGGTCATGTATGTGTGGTGCCGGCATTTGTGTGAGTGTGTGTATGTTAGTGGTCTGGGTATTTGTGTGTTTGTGTGTTTTTTAGCGGTGTAGGCATTTGTGTGTGTGTGTGTGTTGGTTAGCAGGGCGGGTATTTGTGTGTATGTGTTAGTGGTGTGGGTATGTGTGTTTGTGGTGCCGACATTTTTGTGTGTGTATGTATGTTAGTGGTCTGGGCATTTGTGTGTGTGTGTGTTTTTTAGCAGTGTGGGCATTTGTGTGAGTGTGTTAGTGGTGTGGGCATGTGTGTGAGTGTGTGTGTTGGTTAGCGGTGTGGGCATGTGTGTCTATGTGTGTGTGTTAGTGGTCGGGCATTTGTGTGTGTGTGTTAGTGGTGTGGACATGTGTGTGTATTAGCGCTGCGGACATGTGTGTGTGTTAACGCTGCGGGCATGTGTGTGTGTGTTAGCGGTGCGGGCATGTGTGTGTGTATGTATTAGCGGTCAGGTATTTGTATGTGTGTGTTAGTTGTGGCTGGGTGTTTGCGTACGTATGCTGTACGATTTGTTTGTGTCACTTAGCGTGCGTTGTGTTCGTGGCTGCATGCATGCGTACGTGTCAGCGTGAGTATATTCATGGCTAAGGTAGCTTGTTTGTGTTTTTGTGTAATTGGCTCCGTGGATGGATGTGTGCTTGTGTGTACGTGCGTAAATATTGTACACACAGATATATATACACACACGCACACGCAGGGTGCAGTGCTAGCACAGGGGTTCGCATGCTGCGCTACGAACGCGACGACCCGAGTTCGATTCCCGCTCACCGCTAACACCGGTGACGATTATCTGAATTGGTCCTTGGCCTCTCCTAGGTCAACTCAGCTTCAAATGAGTACCTGGTGCGGTGTGTAAACGTCGCCACTGGGGAGACAAAGGCGGCCGCGTGTGGTGATGGCCACCCACCCCACCGTGTGCCATGCCGTCTACATCGGTGCTATTCGCTAACAGCACTTGCCCCAACAGTCTGTTGAGGCTATACGGGGTATTTTTGTCTTTTTAGATACTGTACACACGGATGTATACACACACACGCAGGGTGGAGTGGTAGCATAGGGGTTAGCGTGCTGCGCTACGAACCCGGCGACCCGAATTTGATTCTCACTCACCGCTAACACCAGTGACGATTATGATTTGAACCGGTCCTGGGCCTCTCTAGGTCGACCCAGCCTCAAATGAGTACCTGGTGCGGTGTGTAAACATCGCCACTCGGGAGACAAAGGCGGCCGCTCGTGGCGATGGCCACCCACCCCCTCGTGTACCACAGTGCTGACCTTCATAGGTGTTCTTCGCTAACAACACTTGCCCCAAAGCTTATTCAGGCTACACGGGGGAGGTGGTGGGGAGGGTGGGGGGATCTTTGTCTTGTTTTGATTGCACACTCCTCTGAACAAGCTCCGAATCGCCCACCTTCAGCGCCCGCAAAACCCAGAGCCAATCATCTGCCGTCACTCACTCGGCCGCGGAAATCCCAGCTCAACAAACGCAGCGGCGCACGGGCCACGGCCGTGGCTTTGCCGTCGCGTAATTGCTCGCGACGCGATGTCAAATTTGACGATGCTGACGGTTGTTGCGATGTTGGGGCGGCAGGGCGACAGGGTGGCAGGAGGCATTGCCGCGGTCACAAGGGAAGGGGGGCCTGGGTTTGATATTCTGCCTTGGGTGCTGCCCTGTGTGGAGTTTTGTTTGTTCTCTCTCAACCCTGTCGTGTGTGGATTCCCTCTGAGGTCTCCGGTTCGCCCCCCATAGCAAAGAGCAAAGATAAAGATCCTCCGTATAGCCTTAACCGACTGATGGGGCAAGTGCTGTTAGTGAGTAGCGCCTATAAAGGTCGGCACGGCGCACGAGAGGGTGGGTGGCCAGCACCACGCTCGGCCTCCTTGGTCTCACCAGTGGCGATGTTTGCACACCAGGTACTGATTTGAGCCTGAGTCGACCTAGGGGAGGCCCAGGATCGGTTTAGATTTAATCGTCACCGGTGTTGATCGTGAGCGGAAATCGAACTCGGGTCGCCGAGTGTGCATAGCGCAGTGCGCCAAACGCTACGCCACCGCTCCCCACGCGCGCACGCACGCACGCACACGCAGCGTAACAGATATTGGCCCAAAACATCCCCGATGCCAAGGCAATTACCCGCAAGTTACTCAATTGGGATTAAGCGTAGCAACTGAATCCCAACCGCTATTTTTTTTTCGGTAAGCTCCCCAACACGGTGGGGGGAGGGGGGCGGGAATTTGTGACCAACCATCAATTGCATGCGGCGCCTGTTTTTTTAAGCAACGGCGAGAAAAATCCCAGAGGTGTAACCCCACGGAGGACAGGGGGGCGCGGGGGCGAGTGGGCGATGGAGAAGAACAAACTGGCCCACGGAGAGAACGGCGTCCTGGGCTGGGAATCGAACTCCCCCGTGGATGGGCCCTGCGTTTGTGCCATGCCACCGACAAAGCGACGGTTCGCGCCGCCGTACCGCCGGCAAACCCCTCCCCCCCCCAACCTGCCCCCCCCCCCACCGTCCTTCCCCATCTCTCACAGAGTCTCCGTGCGTGCGTGCGCGCGCACGGGGAGAAGAGGGAAAGGCGTCGGCTTCTCTCGCCCAAGGGGGCGTTCGAGGTCGGCCTGTGGGTCGGTGGGTGTCCGGTCGTTAGGGGAGAGCGCCCGCGAGCTCACACAGGCCCCGGGGTGGGGGGGCGGGAGTGGGGATTAAAGGCAGAGCGGATAGCCCCCCGATTTAGACGCATGTGCTGTGCGGGGTCGGGGCAAAGGTCGTGTTTGCTCAGCGGGGTGAGTGTGTGCGCGCGTGCGCTTGGGAGTGTGGGGTATTGTTGTTGTTATTTCCCAAACCCACTCCCCCCCCCACAGTGTTATCCCCACCGTGCTTCTTGCGTGGTCACGAGATGAAGGATCCGTTCGCCACGTCGCAGATATTTTTTGTGTTTACGTGACAAACCTCACTAATTGGCTGTGTCGGGTGGTGGCGGGTTTCACGACACGTGCATCTTTACACGATCTCACCCCGGAAAGAACCATCTTTTTTCGAGAGATTTTCGTGTTGTTGGTTCACAACCTCTTCTGTATGGCACCCCCACCCCCCTCCAATCACGACTCGTGCTCCCTATGTGTGCCCCCCCCCCTCCCGCCCACCCTCCCACTGGTCACCACAATAACCCGCAGATCACAAGTCCACGCCACTGGCCAATGCGGTGTTAGTCAGGCATTTCGCCTGGTATACAGGAGGCCGTGGGTTCAATCTCAACCTTGACGCCTGCTGCTGTATATTTGGAGCTTGAGTGTCTCTATCATGATCATCACGGTGGTGAGATGTTAACTACCTCGCCTGGTATGCAGGAGGTCGTGGGTTCTATCTGTGGTCGCGTGGATTCATCTCTGGATCCTCTGGGTTTTCCCTCCACGTTTAGAATCACCATTTGTCAATAGCCAATGTCGCTTCTGAGAAAAGAGATACAATGTAGCTGAGCTACAATGTAGCCGAGTGGGCCTTACCTGTTTAGGAGAAAATAGTATTATTACGATGATTGAGTGTAGTACAGCAAGTAAGCACGAATCAATATCCCGCCGAGTCTCCACACGTGGGGGGTGATGTTACGGGGGGGTGGGGGGGGGAGGCATCGACCGTCCGCGACGATGCCGGCAGCGCGTCCCAACCCGCTCGCCCCTCCCGTCGTTATTTAACTCTCGTCTCCGACGCGGAAGGGGTGCTCGCACTCATCTCAATCAAGCCGGAGAGAGGAGAAGGGGTGGGGGGGGGCAGCGGGGTGGGGTGGGGGCAGGGGGGGGGTTGTAGGGCAATTAGTGTGAAAATAACCATTGATTATAACCGCGCTCCAACGTAATTGATTACGTCTACCGATCTGCGTGTACAGAGCCCTAATTATATTGTTGCCAATGCTCTTCACAGGCAGTCTCGGTGGTGAGATGTTAACTCCCTCGCCTGGTGTGCAGGCGGTCGTGGGTTCGATCCCAACCCCCGAGGCCTGTTGTGTCGCTGTGCGTTGCTCCGCGCGCAATGTCCGACGTTTTGCTCTACGGTGCTGGCGAGCTTTTTCCTGAGTTGGGGCGCCGTGGTGGTGAGATGTTAACTCCCTGACCTGGTATGCAGGAGGTCGCGGGTTCGATCCTGACCCCGACGCCTGCTGCTGTATATTCGGAGTTTGCATGTCGCGTGGATTTTTCTCTGGGACCTTTGGTGTTTCCCTCCAACATTCAGAATCAGTGTAACACGCTGAGACTATTTGGCTGATGTAAATTTCCACGTGATGGTGTATATTTTAAAAGATATATTTAGTTTATTTCATATATTTTGTATTTCAATCGTTCTGGCCTCCTGATACTGAACTCCCTAGGGGGTTCGATTCTGCAGTCTTTGAGAGATGTTTTGGTTGAGACAGAGGGGGGGTGGTGGGAGGAGGGGGGTATTGGTGGATCACATACTGATGGAGCCAGAGCAGTGGTGACGATGTCGCATGGAGGAATAGCAAAACATACTTTGCTAAGAGTGTGATGTGAAGTTTTGACATCCAGTCAAACACCTTCTGGACCTTCTGGAGATGCGGAGGGAATCTCAGAGGTGGTTTCCGGGGAAACGCGGACAGATGGAGTCTTCGTGAGCTGGAATATGCACGCACACGCACACACACACACACGCACGCAGTACAGCAAGTAGGCCACCGACTCCCTCAAACAGCAAGCAGCGGGATCAGTTTTTCATAACAAAGATAGGGATTCTCTGTGTCGCCCACACAGACTGTTTGGCAAGCGCTTTTAGCGAGCGTCTATGTGTTGCCATCACCACGCCGGGGTTGGCTTCGTCTCCCCAGTGCTGATGTGTACATATTCTACTGGGTACTCATTTGAGGCCGAGTCTACCAAGAGGAGGCCCGGGACCGGCCCAGACAATCGTCACCGGCGTTGGCGGCCGTGACCGGGAATCGAACTCGGGCCGCCGGTTTTCACAGCCGGGGCGCGCGCTCACCTCGGCACGCGCCGTTGCTTCCCCGCGCATGCACGTACACATCACGTCCGGCCGGACAAGACTCACGCGATCAATTACCCAAATAATTGATTGTATCATAATGACCCGATCAAGTGCGGTTACGTGGGGGGGGGGGGGGGGGGGGGGAGCATCTAATCCGTCATTCAATTAATCAAGTTAATCACCCGAGCGCTATCTCTACGGTGGGAGACGGGACCTCTTCTGGCCTTTTATCGCGAGCGCACCATTGCCGAGCCTGGCTGCTCGCACGGAGCGGGAAGGGTACACGGCCTCAAGAGATGGGGAGAGTTCAAATCCCGGCGGGGTCAAACTGACTCTGCCCCCCGGTCACCTGTCGTGTAATCATCGTCGTCGTCCAGAGGTCGCAAACAGGTTTTGATTCCCTACCCGTACCCGGCCGCACCAGGGTCGCAAATGGGGTACCCGTTCCCTACACGTACCCGTACCCTACCCGAAATGAGTGACAAACGGCTACTCACCAGTGACTCACGGCCTACCCGTACCCGTACCCGTACCGGGCCGCACCAGGGTCGCAAACGGCTACCCGTACCTGGCCGGGTACGGGTAGCCGGGTATCGGGTAGGGTACGGGTATCGGGTAGGGTACGGGTATCGGGTACCCGGTTGCGACCTCTGCCGTCGTCATTGCGCGTAGCAGAAGTTCCAGACGCCGTCGACATGCACGCTCATCGTCACACGTAGGCTTCCGCGACCAATTTAATTAATCATAGAGGTTTTTGGATTGGACCGTGTAACCCAAAAAACGATATAACCCAAAGACCTTTATTATAAACATCACATAATCACCAACATCACCACCATCACCACCACCACCATTTGGTGGGAAAGTCAACAGTAGTTGTCCCTTGGTAATACAGGCCCTTGCCATAGGAATGTGTAATTTCCACCGATGGCTTGGGACCACCAGCAGTACTGAGTATCGCCTCGGCTGTTCACCCATCCGCCACGATCAATCCATTGCTGGATGACGGCCTCCCTCCCAAGCCGTCGCCAATTTCTCACGGTAGCTGCGATGTGAAATTCTGCGTGTTTTGATTATTTAGATTTGGCTGCTGTAATTGCCACTTCGTTGAGCTGTCATTTGTGGCCAGCTCGGTTCTGAAAAACAAGCTAATAGCTCAGTGGGCCTTAACTGGTAAAATAAATTTGTTTTAGTTTTTTTTTTCGTTTAGTATCCTGGGTCCCGACTTGCGTGGTGAGGTCTCACAGCAGAGAAGATCAACTTCTGCCAAGCCTCTGTCTAGCCTGGAGACATCGTCGCAGGTTAATGACCCGAGAAACGAATTTGTCCTGCGCAGTGGCAGCACTGGCGTGCGTGCTTGCGCGTATGTACGAGCGAGGAAGTTGATGGTGTGTTCAGCAAAAAGCGCGCGCGCCGCGCTTGCCATGCCGTTGATTTGCCGGCCGTGAATGCACATCGCTGGTGGCAATTACGGTCTCGAGCTTCCCCCGAGTCAACGCCGTCTCAAATGAGTAGCGTCTGGTTTTCACGCCAGCGCTGTCAGCGCGGTCACAAGAGACCGCGTTTGCGCGGGAGCGCTGTGTGTGTGGGTGTGTGTGTGGGTGCGTGCGTGTGGGTCTGTGGGGAGCAGTAGTGCGCTACGAACCTGGTAACCCGAGTTTCTGCTCACGGTCAACACCAGTGACGATTATCTGAACCGGTCTTGGGCCTCCGCTAGGTCCACTCAGCCTCAAATGAGCGCCTGGTGCGACGTGTAAAAACGTCGCCACTGGGGAGACAAAGGCGGCCGGGCGTGGTGGTGGTGGCGACCCACCCCCTCGGATGCATTGTCGGCTTTCATAGACGCTCGCTAACAGCACTTGCGCCAACATTCTGTAAAGGCTACACGGGGGATCTTTGTCCTTATCTGTGCCTGTGCGGCGCACACTGTGGGGGGAGCGGCGGCGCAGCGGTTTGCGCGCTGCGTTACAACCCCGGTGACCCGGCTGTGGCTCGGCATTGGTGGCGAGCGATGTCCGAACCGGTTAACCACGGGCCTCTCCCCTTGGCCCATCGCAAGACCGTGAGCGGCGGTGATGGCTTGGGGGCGGGGGGTCGGGGGACAGGGTGCTGGGGGGAGTTGTGGATAACGCCTAATGATGATGACGACGACGACTTGCACATGCATCTGTAGATCTGTGTGTAATCTCACGTGCGTGCGTGCGTGGGTTCCGGTGCGGAGCAGCGGAGCAGATGAGCGCGGTGCCGCCGGTGCCCCCGCGCCAGCCGCAGGCGGCACAGGGGCGGCCCCAGCGCTACTTCCGCATCCTCTTCATCCGCCCGGCCGACCAGTACAAGGACCCGAACAACAAGAAGAAGGGCTGGTGGTACGCGCACTTCGACGGCCAGTGGATCGCCAGGCAGATGGAGCTTCACCCCGACAAGCCGCCCATCCTGCTCGTCGCCGGTGAGTGTTGGGAGGAGGGGGACGGCGTCGCCGCTGCGTGAAGACCGCCGGGTGGGGGCGGGGGAGGAAGAAGAGGACCATGGAGTTAGGCGGCGGGAGGATTGGGGGGTAAATTTTGGGTTAAACTGGCACAGGCCGCAGGCCAACGCAACCTCAGGCCATCCCCTGACCCCTTCCGTGAGCCGTGCCGGGCTGAGTAGGTGCTCGCTAACTCCACTTGCCCCCCCCCACCCTCGCAGTCTGTGACCGTGGCGGTGTCGAGATCTCGCCCAGTGCGGTCTCGTGGCACGGTGGACGGTGAGGATCGCGTGACGTTATTTGGAAAAAATAAAAATAGGCGTCTTGTTCCAAATTAGATAAATGACACCGCAAATTGCCTAATTGGGAAGCCCCATAGCAACGTCGCCCATTAGGGGCAGGCTAATGCTCGCTCGCAGCCCGGTGTCTGCCGGCATCGCGCTCCAAATTCAGCTAAATTTGAAAATTACACGAAAATTACTAAAGCGGGGAATAACCACTGTGCAGTGTCGTCCCCAACTACGACAGTGCACGGCTCCCTCCCTCCCTCCCTCTCCTCCCTCCCTCCCTCCCCTCCCTCCCCTCCCTCACCGCCCCTCCCCCCGCCACAACCGTTGCCGTGTGCGTGTCCGTCCGGCGCGCGCAGGCAAGGACGACATGGAGATGTGCGAGCTGAGCCTCGAGGAGACGGGGCTGACGCGCAAGCAGGGCGCCGAGATCCTCCCGCGCGGCTTCGACGACGTGTGGGAGCAGTGGGGCGGCGTGGAGTACCTGCGGCGCGCCGTCGAGAACAAGCAGGCCCGCCCCACCTACGCCACCGCCACGCTGCAGGCCAAGCGATCCTAGCCTAGCGCTCACGGCCACCCAGTAGACTCCCTCCCGCAACCCCCGGCCCACACGCTCGGGCCTCCTCTTAGCCTAGTCTAACCCGGACCTTTGTTAGCCCGGTTCGGCCTACTCTGTTACAGTCTAGCCCGGACCAGGCCAACGCAGTTTAGTTCCAGCCCGCTCGCCCTAGCTCACACGCCCGAGCATCGGGGCCTTCCTGAGCCGGACCTGGCTCGGCCTGCTCTGCACCGCTCTGGCCCGCACCAGGCTAACTCAGTTTAAATTAAGCACAAGTGGACATATTGCCGCAGTCCGTCTGTCCCGCGAGGGTCACCCGGTAGCGTCTGCTGCATCGTCATCCAGCGTGGTCGCCTGCTCTAGCCCACCTGCACCCGCCGCGTTGGTCTGGGCCAGGCTGCCGCAACACTCGCACACAGCCCACGGAAATGCTGTGCGTGCTGCCCGCTTGATCGGCCCTTTCACACGAGTGGTACAGCTCCCACCCGGCCTTCGTCCCCAGTGTGTGTAGGTTAGAGCTGTTCCATTTGTTCCTGGTAACGGGGGGGGGGGGGGGGGGGGGACGGGTGGAGGTGGGGAGGGTTGGTGATGTTAGTTTTTTTGCTCGCCCCGTCGAAGGCGGGGGCCAGCTGTTGCTGCTTAGCTGCATGTGGTGGGAGTTTGTAATTGCCGCGGTGGGAGTTTGTAATTGCCGCACTTTGCGTTACTACCCCGGGATAATGTTAACGCTCGTGTACGGACTTCGATGAGGCGTTTGTCGTAGTGAATTGCCTTGTGGTGCCGTGGTGCTGTTCGTAATACCTCTCTCGAACACAGCAGCAGCAGCAGCTGATGATGATGATGATCACAGTGAATGTCACCGAGTTAAACAAATAACTGATACTGTCACACTACGACGCACTCTCTCAAGCATTTCTCCAGAAGCGTGTCACATTCCCGGGTTCTGATTGGTTGGAGTTTCTGTCTTGAATCCTGATTGGTTGATTGTCATGCCTTAAGTTGATTTTGTTTTCACATATTAATCTCTGATTGGTCGGTTCTGACACCTTATTCCTGATTGGTTGGTTCTGAGCACTGTCAATTTGTATTGGTTGGTTCTTGTGTTGCGCCTCTGGTTGAATGTTTGGCCCCTTGAACCCTCATTGGCTGGGTTTTGGGCTCTCGGAAATTGACGGCGCGATCGAGTTGCTTTCTCGTCCTGATATCTAATTGGTTGAATGTCGTATTTAATATCGATTGCGTACCACCCTTGGCTCCGATTGGTCAGTTGTTCTCACATCAGCTGGTCTGACCGGGCCAGGTTGCAAACGTCACTGAGCTGCTTCCCACCCCGAGCTCCCGATTGGTTGCTCGGTCACGCTTCTCGCCTCCGATTGGCAGCCTCTCACGCGGCCACGAAGTCGCACACTGTCGCATCCGTAGTCCGAACTCGTCTCGCAACTTGAACAATAAAATTAATAGTAATATAAAACCTCAACTCGAAATCGGGAATCTGTGCTTGGCGATCGGCAGCTCGCGGCGTCGACGGTTGACGGCGGCCGACGGTCGTTTGTCGCGGCGTCGACTTGGGCGCACGGCGCGTGCCGCGTGTCCGGGATCTTTGTGGAAATCTCGCCGAGATCCGTGGCTGTGAGACCGCTTCCACCGGCCACGTTGGTGCCGAACGCGGTACCGGTGTTCAAAGGGCCCAGCCAATCCAAAAGGAGACGATGCCCCCCCACCCCCCCCCCCAGCTTTTGAGTGCGCAGCTGAGCCCCGATTAAACCGCGAGCGCGTCTCTCTCGCGTGTCTCTCTTGCGTATATCGGGTGGCAGTGCAGGGGGGGGGAGAGGGTTTTACCCTCTTGAAGCAGTGTGGCACGCATTGGGCGTGTCGGTGGTAGCACCGGATGCGGCTTCGCTGAGACGGCCGCCCCCGTTCCCTGCTGCGCCACCGCCGGCCGGGGTCCCACAGCGAGCCGGATCGAGGTCACGTGGGCGTCTCTCTGCGTGTGTTGAATCGGAGGCGTGGTGGGGTGGGGGGGAAGACAACCACCTAAACACAACAACAGTTCTGAAGAAATTAGTTTGACAATCTAGATGATGATTTAAAAGTGCACGGCTCCCCAGTGGCTTCCCAATATCGGAAGGAAGACATCACTTGCCCCTGGCGTTTCGCAAACTGTTTTGGCCCACGGATGCACTCGGCCGATGCAAACATTTCTGCCGGACCGCCCAAGCCGGCACCCTACTCCTGGTGACAACACGCATTCACTTCTCTCTGTAAATACCACTCGCACAACGTGATTCGTATTACCGGAACATTTTATTTTTTTACGCATCAATAAGGCGAGGGGGAGGGGATGGCATTTAGAGCTTCAGGTTAGGGTAAGTTTAATCGGTGTAGTTTACCCAACTTCATTTTTAAATTAAATATCACGAGTAATGCATTAATTAACGTCCGAAACAAAAGGTGTTAAACGTTCACCATTGGAACCTCATTTGCCAGTAGCAAAATATGATAATAGTTTTTTTTTACCCTTTTATCTGGCAACAAAACTGACACCTTTTTTTACAAGGAGTCATGTTTGCATTGGCCACAATACCTGCAGTCGGAATGCAAACAAAAAACACAACTCTGATAATGTATGCATTCCGACTGCAGGTATTGTGGTCAATGCAAACATGACTCCTTGTAAAAAAGGTGTCAGTTTTGTTGACAGTTAAAAGGATAAAAAAACTATTATTTTGTTAAACGTCATGACTTTTCTGGATCAAGCTGCGTTGGCATCGCAGCCCAACGGACCACCGGTGGTCCGCTGGTGGTCCACTGGTGGTCCACTGGTGGTCTACTGGTGGTCTCTACTGGTGGTCTCTACTGGTGGTCTACTGGTGGTCTACTGGTGGTCCACTGGTGATTCACTGGTGGTCCACTGGTGGTCCACTGGTGGTGTACTGGTGGTCCACTGGTGGTCCACTGGTGGTCCACTGGTGGTCTACTGGTGGTCTACTGGTGGTCTACTGGTGGTCTACTGGTGGTCTACTGGTGGTCCACTGGTGATTCACTGATGGTCTACTGGTGATTCACTGGTGGTCCACTGGTGGTCCACTGGTGGTGTACTGGTGTTCCACTGGTGGTCCACTGGTGGTGTACTGGTGGTCCACTGGTGGTCTACTGGTGGTCTCTACTGGTGGTCCACTGGTGGTCTACTGGTGGTCTACTGGTGGTCCACTGGTAGTCCACTGGTGGTCCACTGGTGGTCTACTGGTGGTCCAGGGACTTTGAGCACCACTGCTCTAACACTGCTAACACTGCTCTAAGACACTTTAAGAACCACCGCTCTAACCCCAGCGTGAGCACCTCTTTGAGGGCACGAGGCCACCTTGAAGAGAACCCCCGGTGGGGAGCCGGGGATGCTCGGTGAAACCCCCGCAAGACCCCCGCAAGACCCCCGCAAGACCCCCCCAAGACTCCCCCAAGACCCCCGCAAGACCCCTCCAAGACCCCCGTGAACCATCGACGGGTTTGCAAGTTTTGCTGTTTTAATCTGGAGAGAACTCCTCGCAAAATATCCAGTGATTTGCAGATCTGCTCGGCTTTTGAGTTGTTTATTTTGCTCCGGTGTCATTTCGATCGGGAAACAAGAGCGGGCTATTTATTTGGGCGCAGCCGGGCGCGATGGAACGCCCGCAGGTAACCGGGTCTTGGAATTGCCGATGCCGTTTGAAGAGCTGGATGCAAATGGACTTGCTGCCACCGACGCTGCCTTCGAGGCCAGAATCTTGGGATGTCCTGCCGTGATCGGGAGGGCAAGTGTGGGACGGCGTTTGAAATCGCGGTGTTGGAGGCCTTGCGGGGGGTGGTGGCGGGGGGGACTGTTGAAAGGTTTGTTTGTATCTCGAGGCTGATTCTGCTTTCGCAAAGCGTCGCTCCAACGCTCGTTGATTGTCCTCATTGAGTGACACTTTGCCCTTTCGCCCGTGGTGCCGGAACGTGGTCCGTGGTGACTTTCACTGCACATGCTCCACCACGCGTGCCCACGTTGTGCCACACGTGCGTTGCTCGGTGCGCGATGTGCGACCTTTCGCTTGCCCCACGGTACTGGCGGGTTTGTTCGGGAAACCCGCGTTGGGGCCCCGCAGTGGTTCAGAGATGTTAACTCCCTCGCCTGGTATACAGGAGGTCGTGGGTTCGATCCCGACCCTGACGCCTGCTGCTGTATATATTGCGAGTTTACATGTTCGCTCTCTCCCCGTGGTCGCGTGGAATTTTCTCCGGGTCCTCCGGTTTATCCCTCCGCATTTAAACTCAACGTCACGCGGTCAGAGTATTTGGCCGCTGTGCATTTTCCGTTCGATGACGTTGAGCCACTTCGTTGAGCTCTCATTTTATGGCCAGGTCGCTTTTGGAAAGGAGCTACATAGCTCGGTAAGCCTCACACCTAGTAAAAAAAATATTAACATTTTTTTAAAAACCATTTTACTCGTTCTGGCTACTGAAATCTCCTCGGGAATTCGACCCTGCAGTCTCTTGAGAGCCGTTTCGATTCAGTCTCAACTCCGTTCCTTGACCAGCAGCAGCAGCAGACTGCTCGCGGCATTCTCTCCACGATGGTCCGATGCCGCCGTTTATCCGGAGGGAGACCCCCGGAGTGCCCCCCCCTGAGAGAGAAATCTCCGGACGCGGAGCGACCGGCGCGGCAGGAGCGCAACCGCCAGCAGCCTCGCCGTGGCCTGCAGCACGATGTCTGTCCCTCTGCCGCGTGTACCTGCGTATGCACGTTGAACTTATTTCGCACCATGCCTCGCCAATCGGAGGTGCAAGCATCAAGCATCACAGCCGCACTAATCGGGCACTTGAGGGAGTGTGTGGGGGGGGGGTGGCTTCGTCCCTAATCGTAGCAGTCCTTTCGTCACGGCGGGATCTGCGTCGACGCGTGCGCCTTGTGGGTGTTCTTCCCTTCGAGTTTAATCGGATTACACTCTAAGGCGAGCGCGCGTGCGTGCGCGTGCGTGCGTGGGTGGGTGGGTTACTCGCCGTGGTTATTTTCAGAAGTCGTCTCTATCCCCCACCCCCCCTCGCCTCTCCTCGCCCCCCCCCTCTCTCTCTCCCCCTCGGTGGCGAGGAGGAAGTTTTGCCCTGCCCTGTGCGGCGCTACTGACTCTGGGATGCGATCATGGGCGACTTTGTCGCTTGCTGGGGATGGGTGGTGACGCTCGCGGGGTGCCGAGGGAGGGTGGAAGCGCTCATGGGGTGCTGGGTGGCAGGCCCCTTGCAACTAGGCCTCGGCAAGGCAAGGTAAAAGTGTAAAAACAACGAGCCTACCTTTTACCCTACCCTTTACCCTTACCCCTTGGCATGTCGACACCTTTACCTTTACCCTTTGACCCGGTAAAAAAGGTACAATTACCCTACCGTTCCGAGGCCTACTTGCAACAGCTTTTTGCCCACCCAGCCTCGCTCACTGCTTGTCGGTACAGACAGGCAATCTTGATTTGAAGTTTTCGTGGCTGCAGGAATCCATACTCTTTGGTTCTTTCGGTAAAGTCACGTAGGTATACCTACCTACGTGACTTTACCGGTACAGGCAATGTTATGGTACCCCCCCCCCCCCAAAGATCCCCCGTATAGCCTTAACAGACTGTAAGGACAAGTGCTGTTAGTGAGCACCTATGAAGGCCGGAACGGCACACGAGGGGCTAGGTGGCCAGCACCACGCCCGACCGCCTTTGTCTCCCCAGTGGCGATGTTTACACACTGCACCAGGTACTCATTTGAGGCCGAGTCGACCTAGGGGGGAGGCCCAGGACCGGTTCAGATAATCGTCACTGGGTGTTGGCCGTGAGCGGGAATCGAACCCGGGTCGCCGGGTTCATAGCGCAGCGCGCTAACTGCTACACTACCAGGGTCTGCCCCCCCCCACCACCTCCAACCAGGGTCTGCCCCCACCACCTCCAACCAGCCCCCCACTACGGACAGACTCCCCCTACCGCCACACAGGGACGGATACGTCAGCGGGGGTTGGGCGGGCGAGGGGGGGTCCACCCTTGGGCTGCCGAGGCGAGTACATTCGTCACGAATGCAAATCCTCAACCCTCGTGAGAGGGGGGTGGGGGTGCCTAGTCGATTCCACAATTAATTCATTTTCTGCTTCGTTTCGTTCCCCGTATCCTCCGTGCTCTCCCGCTCCCACCACCGTCCGTCTCGCACCATCCTCCCCGTATCCTCCGTGCTCTCTCGCTCCCACCACCGTCCATCCCGCACCATCCTCCCCGTATCCTCCCTTGGCTTGCCCAACGCTCCGGGCCTGGCCGTCGAGATTGGGACTGGGCCACCAAAAAAGCCTTGAGAGTTGTGTGGGGGGGGGGGGGGGCATTGGCCACGATCATTTTAACACGAAGGCTTTCGCGACCAATATTCATAGTTAAGGGTTTTTAGGGTTTTATATATTGCGTAAATGTAATTGTGGCGGTGAGTTAACGACAACATTTATATTTGCGCGATCTAACCCAGACACTTTTATTATTCCCCTTCATTGGTTCTTGTTCCACGAATGGCGTATCGGTACCATCCAAGGTGGCAAGTGCTAACGCTGATTTCCCTAACGCCGTTTATCTCGAGATCACGACGGTGTATGATAGCAAGGTCGGCGTGGTCGCGCTTTAGGACAGGCTTGTTAAATGAAGGTGTAGTACTCTATAGAAGATTGGATGACATTAACACAAATGTGAAACATTGGTGGAACGTGAGAATGAAGCTTTCTACCCACGCTGGACAGACACTTGACATTTGCCACCCTGAGGTGGTACCGACCAAACCCCATGGCCCACATGCTCAAGTAAGCAGCGTCAAGAGCACAGCGCAGATGTAGAGGGACGGGGAAACATCATGAGTCAGCGACGGAGTTTTCCTAATGGTCCAGACAAACGCGCACGTGTGCGCGGCCCGTTGGTGTCAATCCACTGCTGGATGAGGGCCTACCCAGAGGCCTTGCGGGGATCCTGAGGGATCTGTGACCGACGCTTCCCTGCGATGAGCATCGTGTCTCATCGGCACGTGATGGTCTCATCGGCACGTGGTGGTCTCATCGGCACGTGGTGGTCTCATCGGCACGTGGTGGTCTCATCGGCACGTGATGGTCTCATCGGCACGTGGTGGTCTCATCGGCACGTGGTGGTCTCATCGGCACGTGGTGGTCTCATCGGCACGTGGTGGTCTCATCGGCGCGTCGTGGCCCATTTAAGACACCGCTTCCGATGGGGTCACCCCGGAGCTGTAGACGCGCACGCCGCTCTGCATCGCCGCTTGCGCGGGAACACCCCGCGAGCTATGCATACCAATTCCCGGTGATTTCCTGCGAAATTGAATAAACTCCGCGGCCTATTTATCTTCACGGCTCTCTGCGCACCGTGCGCAGAGAGACGCGCGGGGTGCGACTGACTGCGGGCTTACTACGGCAGTCGGCGTCTGCGGAATGAGACCAACGCTAATCGCGTGTGAACGGAATAACGCGCTGGGGGTGGCAGGGCTCCGGGGCAGGGTTCGCGGGACGTTAGGCCCCCCTCCCCCGACCCCCTCCGCGCGCCGCATGCTGCGCGCGAGAGAGGGACCCGGAGACTCTTCGTGAAACGACACGAACTCTCCCTCTGTGCTGAAGCCTTCTCGCAGCAGCAGTAGCAGCAGTAGCAGCAGCAGCAAGGAACTCAACATTGGCATCGAAATCATGGACAACAACATCTCACTTGATACAGCTATCGTGCTGTGACGGTTACACCTGAAGACGGAAGCTTGTGTTGCCTCCGAAACGTCGTGATTTTTATTTTACTTTCATTAATTTTAATTTCTCTCACTTGATACAGCAATCGTGTTGTGACGGTTCCACCTGAAGACGGAAGCTTGTGTTGCCTCCGAAACGTCGTGATTTTTATTTTTTATTTTACTTTCATTAATTAAATTTTTCACCTACGTGACTTTACCGAAAAAACCTAAGAATATGAATCCTTGCAGTCACGAAAGCTTCAAATCTAGAACAGCACTGCTGCCGCCGCTGCTGCCATTGTGCACAAGGGCAGCTCACGGACCCAGACTCGGCTGAATCACTCCGCAGGTTGTCGCCCACTCGACTCGGGCGACGACTCGCCGTGAGTACGTTGAGCGAAAATAAAAAAAAAGATCAGAATAATAATAATAAACATGCGACGAGTTTAACACCGGCGGCGTGGGGAGGTGAAGCGGTGTTCGTCGAAACGGAGGTGGTGGTGGGGGGGCGGGGGTGGTGGGGGGGGGGGCAGGTGGGGGGGTGCGTGAGGTGTGGGGGAGCAGGGGGGTGAGTAATGCGACGAATGCGCAGAGCTCCGTCGGGACGAGCGCGGCAGCTGGCGCGAAGAAGAGGCGAGTGGGCGGGAGATGATGACGATGACGGCGGCGCTCACTCTGCACCGCCGCCGTCTTCAATTTTGTTCTGAACCCCCCACCCCACCCCACCCTCCAAAAGCCGCCCACTGCGGGCCCCCCACTCCAACCCCCCACTCCGACCCCCACTCCGACCCCCACTCCGATCCTCCATTCCAGGGCCTGCCATTCCGGCCCCCCACTCGAGCCAGCCACACTGGTCTCCCCACTCCGGCCCCGCCACTTCGACGCCCAACTCCGGCCCCCCCACTCTGGCCCCCAACTACCCCCCCCCCCCCACTCCGGCCCCCCCACTCTGGCCCCCCGCTCCGGCCCCCCGATCTGAACCCCGAGAACTGGGCGGCTGCTTTGCGTCTCTCACAACGAGAGCCGAATGCAAATTGGCCGCGGTAATTGGATGAGGCTTGGGACGTCCTGGTAATTACGCACGCGCGCCAACGGAGAGAGAGAGAAAGAAAACAAATACAACACAACAACAATTATTACAATTACACAAAGGGGGGGGGGGGGCGGGGGGGGGCGCGAGTGGCGTGTGGGGAAGTCTGCGGCATCGCTGCCAGCTGTGCAATGCAATAGTCGTCTCGTCCAGGGGTTGTACGATGTCTGGCGGGTCGTGGTGGTGATGATGGTGGTAGCAGCTGATGCTACTGCCGCCAACGCTGTGCGTGGGAGGGGGGGAGGCGGTTGTGGGCTACGGTGGAGGCAGCGTCGCTGCTGCCGAGCCGCGTTGTGCGTGCGGCCACACGCCGTGACCACGACGCTCTGCGTAACGCCACGACACACGCACCATGACACACTCGCACCACGACGCTCTGCGTAACGCCACGACACACGGACCACGACACACTTGCACCACGACACACGCACCACGACACACGAACCACGACCCTCGCCGTGACCACGACGCTCTGCGTAACGCCACGACACACGGACCACGACACACTCGCACCATGACACACGCACCACGACACACGAACCACGACCCTCGCCGTGACCACGACGCTCTGCGTAACGCCACGACACACGGACCACGACACACTCGCACCATGACACACGCACCACGACACACGAACCACGACCCTCGCCGTGACCACGACACTCTGCGTAACGCCACGACACACGCACCACGACACAGTCGCACCACGACACAGTCGCACCACGACACACGCACCATGACACTCGCACCACGCCACACGCCGTGACCACGACACTCTGCGTAACGCCACGACACACGCTCCATGACACACGCACCACGACACTCGCACCACGCCACACGCCGTGACCACGACCCTCTGCGTAACGCCACGACACACACTCGCACCACGACACACGCACCACGACACACGCACCACGACGCTCGCACCACGCCACACGCCGTGACCACGACGCTCTGCGTAACGCCACGACGCGCGGGTCCCGCGTTTCCGCTGCTGCCGACGGCTCTCAACCGTGCGCGCTGTTTTGGTCCCACCGTGCAGTTTTGCGCGCACGATGTCCGAAGTTTCGCTTCCCCGCTCCACGTGCTGCTCGGAGGCTTGAAGGAAACTGAATTGAGTTGTCCGGCACGGACGGGCGCGCGAGCTAAACGTCGGACATCGTGCTGTGGTCGATTCGGCGCGTGGTGGTGGTGGTGGTACGACCCGAAAGCTCCCGTCGGCGAGCGATACCAGCAACGGTGATTTGTTGACCATCAAGAGAAGCCCTCCCTGCGGATGTCAACAGCGTCCGATGGAATCTTCGGTCGCCTTGCCGTGAAAGCGGATGACGGATCCCTGTCAGATGTCAACCGCTGTTGTCAATTTTACCGCGCAGAGCCCCCTGGGCAGAGGTCGCGAACGGGTTTTGATTCCTTACCCGTACCCGGCCGCACCAGGGTCGAAAACGGCTACCCGTACCCGGCCGGGTACGGGTAGCCGGGTATCGGGTAGGGTACGGGTATCGGGTACCCGGTTGCGACCTCTGCCCCTGGATGAGCCCTCGGTTTTTATTTTTTTATTATCGCGGTGTGCGTTTCATCGCCCTGCCAATCGCCACGGTCGGCTGTGTGGGAGGGAGGCAAAAAAGTTGAGCGAATTAAAAAAAAATCACAATTAAAAAAGCCACGCGCACGCCCCGTAAAACGCCGCGGTCGAGATGATGTGCGAGGATAAATCTCGCCAAACGTATTGAGCACGGGCGGTGTTGGCTGTTGCGTTGCGTTGCCGTCGAGAGAAGGGGCGGTGGGGATGCCGCGTGGGTTAGCGGCGGCATCGGTCGAACCCGTCCGCGCTCTCCATGCCCACGTGGGGGGAGTCTGGTGCCAGACAAAAGTTTTCTCTTTTCCGCTCGTGCAAATGAATAGGGTTTGACAACCCCAGAGGTACAAACAACAACAACAACAACCGTGGGTTAATGCCATGGGAAGCAGCAGCAGCAGCGGGCTACTGTATCTTGCATAACCACAAGAGAGGAGAGGTACACGAGAAAATATATTACCTTGAGTGGTGAATGGTTTTTGTTTGTTATTACAACTCGCACAAACCAGGGCTGGTAATATCCTGGGACGACTTCGCAGCAGCAGTAGCAGCATCAACAACAGCAGCAGCAGTAGCAGCAGTAGCAGCATCAACAACAGCAGCAGCAGTAGCAGCATCAACAACAGCAGCAGCAGTAGCAGCAGTAGCAGCAGTAGCAGCAGCAGCAACAACAGCAGCAGTAGCAGCAGCAGCAGCAACAACAGCAGCAGCAGCTGTGGTGGCCTCCTCGGCAAGAGGACGATGCCCACTGCGTGGGTGTTGGCGGTCGTGCACCTAGCCTGGCACGAGCGCCGTGGTGACGTCTCCGCCACTCGGTGGCGGGCAGCTCCCCCACGCCCCACGTGTTTTGTTCGCGTTGTGCCGCTCACGGTGCTGTTTGTCGTGTTGTCCGACGTTTCGCTGCGCATGCATTGCCCCTGCGAAACTGAACTTTGTTCGCTGTGGAGGAGTCTCTCCCCGGCGCGCGGGTCTCAGCATTTCTTGAGGTGGCTCACGGCTTTTATCGGTGCGATGTCCGACGTTTCGCGCCGCGTGCTGGTAGCTTCCTCGGGAACCGACTGTTTGGCTGGGCCGCACAGTGCAAGTGTGTGCGTGTGTTGAACTTCTTTCACACCGTACGTAGCCAAACCGTGCCCATCGGAGGTGCGGCGGGAAGGACAACGAACTGAACGCAAAAAGCGGTTCTAAATAAATTCGTTTGTCAATCGAGGTGATGATTTAAAATGTCACAGCTCCAGTGGGCTTCCTAATGTCGGAAGGAAAGAGCGTTCCAGACGGCCGCAGAAGCGCATCTGAAAGCGCCGCGCGACGACGCGTTGACCACCACCGCCACCACCGCCACCACCGCCACCACCGCTACCACCGCCACCACCGCCACCACCGCCACCACCGCCAACACCGCCGCCACCGCCGCCACCGCCGCCACCGCCGCCACCGCCGCCGCCGCCGCCGCCGCCGCCGCCGCCGCCGCCGCCGCCGCCGCCACCGCCGCCACCGCCGCCACCGCCGCCACCGCCGCCACCGCCGCCGCCGCCGCCGCCGCCACCGCCGCCACCGCCGCCACCGCCGCCACCGCCGCCACCGCCGCCACCGCCGCCACCGCCGCCACCGCCGCCACCGCCGCCACCGCCGCCACCGCCACCACCGCTACCACCGCCACCACCGCCACCACCGCCACCACCGCTACCACCACTGCCACCGCCACCGCGAGGGTGACGTGGTGACGATTTTTACGCCCCTTGACGAGAACAGCAGCGAGGTGTTGGTGGCTCATTCTGTGCGGCGAGCTCCCTTGGCGGCTGTCGGCGGACTTTCCCGCGCGGCAGACGCGAAGCCCTCTCATCGGAAGCGTCGACCTCGTGATCGGTGGAGCCAAAGCCGGAGAGTGCGCGGCTAAGCGCGGAGGGGCTGGGAGAGCGAGGGAGATGGAGGGAAGCGATCGGAATTTGCACTGAAGAAACGGGGGGGGGGGGGGGGTGAGCGCGACAGCGAGTGGTCTCGCGTTAGCCGAGACCCGTCCCTGGTCTCCCGTGACTTTTCGCCTGGCCCCACGAAATCAACTTGAAGATTGAAACTTGATCGGAGGGAATATGGGGGGAGGGTTTAGGTTTTCGAGACGTCATGCAGCTTGGGCAGGACCCCGCCGGCTATGAGCGACGTTCACGGTGGCCAAGGAGGCGGCTCGCTACGGAGTGGCTCCCGCCGTGCGGAGGCGGCGGTGGATCGTGGCGGCACACGGGGAGCGGTGGCGCTGCGGTTAGGGCACTGCGCTACAGAACCCGGCGAGCCGAGGCCGACCCGAGCCTCCCCCTCCCTCCCCCGCTCACGACCGACAGAGATGACGGCGTTTGAACCGGTGCTACGGCTCTGCCCTAAGTCTACTCAACATCGCCACTGCGGAGCAGAGGTCGCAACCGGGTACCCGATACCCGTACCCTACCAGATACCCGTACCCTACCCGTACCCGGCTGGGTACGGGTAGGCCGTGAGTCACTAGTGAGTAACCGTTTGTCACTCATTTCCCAACGTCTTGTCTCTTCTCACAATTCAAGTTCCTAGAATCAACCCACCCGCGCCTGCAACATGGCTTCATCCCAGAGGTCGTAATCGGGTACCCGTACCGTACCCGATTCCCGGCCGGGTACGGGTAGGCCGGGTATCGGGTAGGGTACGGGTACCCGTTTTCGACCCTGGTGCGGCCGGGTACGGGTACGGGTAAGGAATCAAAACCCGTTTGCGACCTCTGCTGCAGAGACAAAGGCGGCCGGGCGTGTTGCTGGTCCCCCTCTGCAGCTTCGTGTGCCGTGCCGGCCTTAGTCGGTGCTATTCGTGATCAGCACTTGCCCCAAACAGTCTGTTAGAGCAGCGGTCCCCAACTTTTTGGCACCAGGGACCGGTTTCGTGGAAAGCAATTTTTTCACGGACCGGGGGGGGGGGGGGGGGGGTCATCATTGGGTCTTTCCCCCTTTTCAAAGAAGCTCTCCAGCGACGTTTGTTTTTTTACTCATTGTGGCTACTAGGGGTTAGCAGCTTGTGGGCTCACCAACACCGTGACTGAGACAAGTGCTCAGTGCGGGAAAGAGGTAAATAAAATAATGGGGGCGGGCCACGCACGGACTCACCGCTCACCTCCTGCTGTGTGGCCCGGTTCCTAACAGGCCACGGACCGGGGGTTGGGGACCCCTGTGTTCAAGGATACAGAGGGACGGGGGGAGGTGATCTTTGACTTTAATGTTTCGCGTGACCGTGAGGGTTGGTTATGGCTCTGGGGGTGTGGGGAGGGGGTGTGGGGTGCATGGTGGGGGGTGGTGGGCGGAGACCTTCGGCCTTTATCCAGAAGTGGATAGATCATGGCTGATGAATTGACTACTGTTCGTGTGCTCATGAATGTACGTTGAACTTCTTTCGCGCCGTACGCAGCAGCAAGCCGTGCTAACCGGATGTGCGGGTAGAGCGGTGGAGCCGGTGGCGCTTGTGCCTTGCTGCCCGAGTTGGACTCCCGGCTACCATCAGTAGCGAGGGATGTCTGAACCTGGGTGCGTGCGTGGGCTGGTGACCACCACCGTGCACAATAAACAGGTGCAGTAGACGTGGAGGGCGGTGCGGCAAAATACATTCTTATCCTGCGGCTGCCCTCGACTTGATCATTGGTTTTTTACCCTTCCATCTGGCAACAAAACTGACACCTTTTTTACAAGGAGTCATGGCGTCATCTGGTCCAACCCATGTGAGACGAGGCTCTAAGGAAAGCTGTCTCGGGTGTGGACCAATCAACTTCAAGGACAGTGCACATTATCAGAGTTATGTTTTTTGTTTGCATTATGACTGCATGTATTGTGGTCTATGCAAACATGACTCCTTGTAAAAAAGATGTCAGTTTTGTTGTCAGATGGAAGGGTAAAAAACCAATTATCATATTTTTTACTGGCAAAAGAGGTTCCAATGCCCTCGACTTCCCGCACTAACCATCGTGGTTGAGGTGTATGTCCTCACTCTACGGTTCTTTCGGTAAAGTCACGTAGGTATAAAATAAATAAAATAGTGATTTGTTTTATTTTATACCTACGTGACTTTACCGAAAGAACCATAGAGTATGGATCCCTGCAGTCACGAAAACTTCAAATCTAGAATGTATATGTCCTCTTCTTGGTTCTTTCGGTAAAGTCACGTAGAAGGGAAATAATAAAATAATAAAAATAAAACATAAAAAAATAATTATCACGACGTTTCGGCCACAACGCAAGCAGCCGTCCTCAGGTGAAGTTTCAGACGCTGTCTCCCCGACAGACCTGGTCTTCACCTGAGGACGGCTGCTTGCGTTGTGGCCGAAACGTCGCGAGAATTATTTTATTATGTTTTATTTTTATTACTTTATTATTTCCCTTCTACGTGACTTCACCGAAAGAACCAAGAATATGAATCCCTGCAGTCACGAAAGTTTTAAATCGAAAAAGTATATGTCCTCATCAACTCCCGTGCCTGACACTGCGTGGTTGAAGACCTTCATCCAGCGGTCGATTGGCATATGGCCGCTTGTACATTACCGTCGTCGTCATCGTTATTGAACGCAATTCGCTTCCTTCCCCGCGTCTCCAGGTGTTCTCAGGGCTCGCGGGTGAGATGGTGAGAGATGATGGGGATGGGGTGGAGTGCTGGGACACACGTGGTGCCTGCCTGGTCCTCTCCGTTCGTTGTGTTGGATGGGGGGGGGGGGGGGGGGTTGTGGGGTCTTCGTTTGTGTTCACTTGAGGGCCGAGGGTCAGAGCGATAACAACCTCCTTCGCTGTGCTCGCAAGCCTCCACGATGCTTTTTAAGTTAGATTTCGATTTAAAGCTTTCGTGACTGCAGCGATTCATCTTCTTGGTTCTTTCGGTAAAGTCACGTAGAAGGTGAAGACCAGGTCTGTCGGGGAGACAGCGTCTGTCTCCCCGGCCGGGTACGGGTAGCCGGGTATCGGGTAGGGTACGGGTGTCGGGTACCCGGTTGCGACCTCTGGTGTCCTGCCTCTCGCTGCGCCTCGTCCGACGGCGTCGCCGACTCCACGAACTCCGTGATGTGGGGGGGGGGGCTCGTGGGGGGGGGGGGGGGGGGCTCGTGGGGGGGGGGGGGGCTCGTGGGGGGGGGGGGGGGCTCGTGGGGGGGGGGGGGCTCGTGGCGGGAGTGGCTGGCGGTGCTTAAGGGCCGAGATCTGCACAAACGACAAGACGCGTGCCGATTGTGTTGGGAATTGTTGTAGTATTTTTCGATTTGAAACTTTCGTGACTGCAGGGATTCATCTTCTTGGTTCTTTCGGTAAAGTCACGTAGAAGGGAAATAATAAAATAATAAAAATACAAAATATTTTATTATGTTTTATTTTTATAATTTTATTATTTTCCTTCTACGTGACTTTACCGAAAGAACCAAGAACATGAATTGTTGTAGTAGTCACGCCGTCTCGTAAGCGGCTAGCGGTTTGTTCCGAGTCTCGTGATATTTTTCTTCTGTTCCCTCTTGTTTTTTTTGTTTGAAACTGATTCGAGACAATGGCAGGTGCGTTTTAAAATGGTTTTGCGTGTAGTTCAATAAAACTGAGAGGGGAACCGCAATCTCGGCTCCGCGTGCGTGGTGGGTGCGAGCGTCCTCAGCGTGGTAGCACGCTGAGCTACGAACCTCGCAACTCCGAGTTCGATTCCCGCTGACGGTCACCAACACCGCTGACGACTATCTCACAGCATCAAATGAGTGTCTAATAGTAGAAGTTTTACGTTTTTTTATTTTAATTTTATTTTTGTAAACGGAACAAGTGCCCGGTCCAAGGCACAAGACTGCCACAAGCGAAGGAGGGGTACCGGTGCAGCGCTAACCGCTGCGCCACCGCTCCCCCCTCACTCCACGCACGTAAGATGCGAGGGGAGGAGGGAGGGAGAGGAGGAGGAGGGGGAGACTTCAGTGAAATCCCGGAGACAAAGGCGGCCGGGCGTGGTGCTGGCCACTCAACCCTTTCGTGTGCTACAGTGCCGGTAGCCTGCGTAGGTGCTGCTACTCGCTAACAGCGCTTGCCCCAACAGTCTGTTACAGGGTGTACGGAGGGGGGGGTCTTTGTTTTGTAAGTGAGTGAGTGTAAGCGTGATGCTACTGCTGATGCTGCTTCTGATGCTGCTGCTGATGCTGCTGCTGTACATCACCGTGATGATGATGATGAGAGAGAGACACGCAAACTCCACATATACAGCAGCAGGCGTCAGGGTTGGGATCGAACCCACGACCTCCCGTATACCAGGCGAGGTAGTTAACATCTCCTAGCCACCGTGATGATGATGAGAGAGAGACACGCAAACTCCACATACACAGCAGCAGGCGTCAGGGTCGGGATCGAACCCACGACCTCCTGTATACCAGGCGAGGTAGTTAACATCTCCTAGCCACCGTGATGATGATGAGAGACACGCAAACTGCACATACACAGCAGCAGGCGTCAGGGTCGGGATCGAACCCACGACCTCCTGTATACCAGGCGAGGTAGTTAACATCTCCTAGCCACCGTGATGATGATGAGAGAGAGACACGCAAACTCCACATACACAGCAGCAGGCGTCAGGGTCGGGATCGAACCCACGACCTCCTGTGTACCAGGCGAGGTAGTTAACATCTCCTAGCCACCGTGATGATGATGAGAGAGAGACACGCAAACTGCACATACACAGCAGCAGGCGTCAGGGTCGGGATCGAACCCACGACCTCCTGTGTACCAGGCGAGGTAGTCGACATCTATCCACCGCGGGGTTCAGTGTTGGCCTCCCACTCCCCACGCGTGAGCTTTCTCGGGGCACTCCGCTTTTCCCCAACTTTGAAATAATCACTCGGAGTGGAGTTGGCCTCAATGTGTCAACAATAGAAGACCACAGATCTTGGGCAAAGTGTTGGGTCGCGCCGGTTCTGGCTGGTGCACATCAATTGCTCGTTATAACAACAACACAACAACAACAACACAACAACAACACTCGTTGTGAATGGAGTTGGCCATACATCTCAATATAGGATGACAGATCTTGGGCAGATTGTTGGTCACGCCGGTTCTTGGCCGCCTTCAATTCCCGCTTCGTTTGCGGCTTCCTGGCAGTGCGTACGTGCTGCGTGCGGTGTGTGTGTGTGCTGTGTGTGCTGTGTGTGTGCTGTGTGTGTGCTGTGTGTGCTGTGTGTGTGCTGTGTGTGCTGTGTGTGTGCTGTGTGTGTGCTGTGTGTGCTGTGTTTGTGTGCTGTGTGTGTGCTGTGTGTGCTGTGTGTGCTGTGTGTTAGCTGTGTGTGCTGTGTTTGTGTGCTGTGTGTGTGCTGTGTGTGCTGTGTGTGCTGTGTTTGTGTGCTGTGTGTGTGCTGTGTGTGTGTGCTGTGTGTGTACTGTATGTGCTGTGTGTGTGTGCTGTGTGCTGTGTGTGCTGTGTGTGTGCGTGCTGTGTGTGCTGTGTGTGTGTGTGCTGTGTGTGTGTGTGCTGTGTGCTGTGTGTGTGCTGTGTGTGTGCTGTGTGTGTGCTGTGTGTGCTGTGTGTGTGTGCTGTGTGTGTGCTGTGTGTGCTGTGTGTGTGTGCGTGCTGTGTGTGCTGTGTGTGTGTGTGCTGTGTGTGTGCTGTGTGCGTGCTGTGTGCGTGCTGTGTTTGTGTGCTGTGTGTGTGCTGTGTGTGTGTGCTGTGTGTGTTGTGTGTGCTGTGTGTGTACTGTATGTGCTGTGTGTGCTGTGTGTGTGTGCGTGCTGTGTGTGCTGTGTGTGTGCTGTGTGTGTGTGTGAGCTGTGTTTGTGTGCTGTGTGTGCTGTGTGTGTGTGCTGTGTGTGCTGTGTTTGTGTGCTGTGTGTGTGCTGTGTGTGCTGTGTTTGTGTGCTGTGTGTGTGCTGTGTGTGCTGTGTGTGCTGTGTGTGTACTGTATGTGCTGTGTGTGTGTGCTGTGTGTGTGTGCTGTGTGTGCTGTGTGTGTGTGCTGTGTGTGTGTGTGCTGTGTGTGTGCTGTGTGCGTGATGTGTGTGTGCTGTGTGTGTGCTGTGTGTGTGCTGTGTGTGTGTGCTGTGTGTGTGTGTGCTGTGTGTGTGCTGTGTGCGTGCTGTGTGTGTGCTGTGTGCTGTGTGTGTGCTGTGTGTGTGTGTGCTGTGTGTGTGAGCTGTGTGTGTGTGCTGTGTGTGTGCTGTGTGCGTGCTGTGTGCGTGCTGTGTGTGTGCTGTGTGCTGTGTGTGTGCTGTGTGTGTGTGCGTGTGCTGTGTGTGTGCTGTGTGTGCTGTGTGTGTGTGCTGTGTGCTGTGTGTGCTGTGTGTGCTGTGTGTGTGTGTGCTGTGTGTGTGTGTGCTGTGTGTGTGCTGTGTGCGTGCTGTGTGTGTGCTGTGTGTGTGTGCTGTGTGTGTGTGCTGTGTGTGCTGTGTGCGTGCTGTGTGTGTGTGCGTGCTCTGTGCGTGAAAATAAAACACCACCGCCGCTGTTGCTGCTGTTGTTGTCACTACGACAACAACAGCAACAACAACACCACCACCACCAGCATCATTAAACACTTGGGCTCTCCGGGTCCTCCACGGCACCCTAATCTGAGTAAATCTCGCCTCGCAAACTCCCCCATCCCCTTACACCCGGGAGGACAACAACTACAACACAACAACAACACAGCAACACAACAACAGCGGCGGGGGGGCGGGGGGAATGGGGGGTGGGGGGGCGGGGGGGATGGGGGGCGGGGGGAATGGGGGGGCGGGGGGGATGGGGGGCGGGGGGAATGGGGGGTGGGGGGCGGGGGGGATGGGGGCGGGGGGAATGGGGGGTGGGGGGGCGGGGGGGATGGGGGGCGGGGGAATGGGGGGTGGGGGGGCGGGGGGGATGGGGGGCGGGGGGAATGGGGGGTGGGGGGGGCGGGGGGGATGGGGGGCGGGGAGAATAGGCTCTAAGGAAAGCTGTCTCTGGTGTGGACCAATCAACTTCAAGGACAGTGCATATATTATCCGAGTTATGTCTTTTGTTTGTATTATGACTGCAGGTATTGCGGTCTATGCAAACATGACTCCTTGTTAAAAGATGTCAGTTTTGTTGCCAGATAGAAGGGTAAAAAAACAATTATCATATTTTTACTGGCAAATGAGGTTCCCATAGAGTGAGTATCTTCTTGGATCTTTCGGTAAAGTCACGTAGAATGGATATAATAAAATAATAAAAATAAAACATAATAAAATAATATTTTATATTATATTATTTTATGATATTATTATATGATATTATTTTATGTTTTATTTTTTATTATTTTATTATATCCATTCTACGTGACTTTACCGAAAGAACCAAGAAGATGAATCCCTGCAGTCACGAAAGCTTTAAATCGAGGAGTGAGTATGTGTGTCTGTGGGTGTTGGGATTCTCTCGTGCCGGAGCGGTGGCGCAGCGATTAGCACCACGCTGTGCCACGAACCCTGGCCACCCGAGTTCGATTCCCGCTCGCAGCCAACAACCAGTGACGACTGTCTAAACATGGTCCCGGGCCTCCCCTAGGTCGACTCAGCCTCAAATGAGTACCTGGTGCGGTGTGCAGTAATCATCGCCACTGGGGAGACAAAGGCGGCCGGGCGTGGTGCTGGCCACCCATCCACTTCGTGTGCCACAGTGCCGGCCTACATAGGTGTTGCTCGCTAGCAGCACTTGCCCCTACAGTCTGTTCAGGCTATGAGGGGATCTTTGTCTTTGCTTTATCCCCCATGGTGACTCCACGTGACCCCCGTGGGTGCCCACGTGATCCCCGCCCACGTGATCCCCGGCCACGTGGCTCCGGTGAGCACAGCAGTCGCGTTTAGGACTCTATCAACCGGACCATATTTTGTTATGTCGGTATCAGAATTACGAGAAAAATAAATAAACGTTTCCATTTCAGGGAAATAACACAGGAGTTGTGTTGATGCTAATTGGAGGATGGGTGAGTGTTTGTGTGAGTGACCATGTGAGTGGGTGAGTGACTATGTGAGTGGGTGAGTGACTGTGTGAGTGGGTGAGTGACTATGTGAGTGTGTGAGTGACTATGTGAGTGGGTGAGTGACTGTGAGAGTGGGTGAGTGAGTGTGTGAGTGTTGAGTGACTATGTGAGTGGGTTAGTGACTATGTGAGTGGGTGAGTGACTATGTGACTGTGTGAGTGACTGTGTGAGTGATTGAGTGACTGAGTGAGTTAGTGACAATGTGAGTGTGTGGGTGAGTGACTGTGTGAGTGGGTGAGTGCCTGTGTGAGTGGGTGAGTGACTGTGTGAGTGACTGTGCGAGTGGGTGAGTGACTGTGTGAGTGGGTGAGTAACTATGTAAGTGGGTGAGTGACTGTGTGAGTGGATGAGTGACTATGTGACTGTGTGAGTGACTGTGTGAGTGGGTGAGTGACCATGTGAGTGGGTGGGTGACTGTGTGAGTGGGTGAGTGACTGTGTGAGTGGGTGAGTGACCATGTGAGTGGGTGGGTGACTGTGTGAGTGGGTGAGTGACTATGTGAGTGTGTGAGTGACCATGTGAGTGGGTGAGTGACTATGTGAGTGGGTGAGTGACTGTGTGAGTGGGTGAGTGACTATGTGAGTGTGTGAGTGACTATGTGAGTGGGTGAGTGACTGTGAGAGTGGGTGAGTGAGTGTGTGAGTGTTGAGTGACTATGTGAGTGGGTTAGTGACTATGTGAGTGGGTGAGTGACTATGTGACTGTGTGAGTGACTGTGTGAGTGATTGAGTGACTGAGTGAGTTAGTGACAATGTGAGTGTGTGGGTGAGTGACTGTGTGAGTGGGTGAGTGCCTGTGTGAGTGGGTGAGTGACTGTGTGAGTGACTGTGCGAGTGGGTGAGTGACTGTGTGAGTGGGTGAGTAACTATGTAAGTGGGTGAGTGACTGTGTGAGTGGATGAGTGACTATGTGACTGTGTGAGTGACTGTGTGAGTGGGTGAGTGACCATGTCAGTGGGTGGGTGACTGTGTGAGTGGGTGAGTGACTGTGTGAGTGGGTGAGTGACCATGTGAGTGGGTGGGTGACTGTGTGAGTGGGTGAGTGACTATGTGACTGTGTGAGTGACTGTGTGAGTGGGTGAGTGACTATGTGACTGTGTGAGTGACTGTGTGAGTGGGTGAGTGACTATGTGAGTGGGTGGGTGACTGTGTGAGTGGGTGAGTGACTGTGTGAGTGGGTAAGTGACTATGTGAGTGGGTGGGTGACTGTGTGAGTGGGTGAGTGAGTGGGTGAGTGACTGTGTGAGTCTATCAAGGCCGTAGCCATGGAGTCAACATTGGGGGGGACCAAATCTTCCAGGGGGTCTGGGGGTCCCAACCCAGAAAAATATCGAAATTTTACAACTAATTTCCTGCCTAAAATATATTTTAAAAAGTCACTAACACATGGGATGGACTTTTTATTTATTTTGACAATAATGTCTAATAGTGTATTGTATTACATTGCTCTGTTTTTACTTTTTAAAAATTTCTTCAATCATTGAATGTAATGGCAGAGATTATGGATTAATAAAATATAACTATAACCACAATCCTATAAACAGAAATCTATGTATTGATTTCTATGAAGACAAGTCCAGATATTTTGGCCAAGTTTTAGCAAATTGTTATTTTTATTTACACAGCATAGCAATTCTTTATTTTTATAGCAATATATTGGGGGGGGGGGGGCATTTTGAGCATATTTGAATATTGGGGGGGATGTCCCCCCCCCCAATTTCTATTATAATTACGGCCTTGGAGTCTATGTGTATACGTTGAACTTCTTTCGCACCGTACGTAGCCAACCATGCTTATCGGAGGTGTCGGGAAAGTACAATCAAAACTAAGCACAACGTGACAAAGTTAACACGAGAGATGTTCAAACAGCTATTGTCACTTACACGGCATCATCAAGAAGTCCGCATTAGCCACACACACCATACTTGTGCCACAACGTGCAAACGAACGTGCTCTGACAATGACGTCACGCACTGCCTTTGAAACCGATTGGCCCACAGCAGAGCTACGGCCTCGCGTCACCATCGACGTCAGAGAATAATGGCCGACAAGGCGAGCAGCACAAAGGGAATTTATATATGAAAGCGTTAATCGCTCGGGCTGAGCACATCTACGGGGGACCAATTCTTTTTTGCGCGGCGTCCAATTTGGCGTTTGAACGTCTTCAACAGCCTCCTCGTATTGTCGCCCGAAAGGGTACGAAGCCGCGTTGCATTTTTCATGCGTTTCGCGCTTAATTCGGGGTTTCGTTTCATCTCGCGGCGACGCGCAACGGAGGAGTTCGGCCCGGCGTCAGCGGAGGGGAGAGAGGGGGGAGAGTGGAGGGGAGTGAGGAGAGAGAGAGTGGGGAGCGAGGGGTGAGAGAGGTGAGAGTGGAGAGAGAGGTTAGGAGAGAGAGGAGAGAGAGGAGAGATTTGAGAGTGAGGAGAGGTGAGAGAGGTTAGGAAAGAGGTGAGTAAAGAGGTGAGAGAGGAGAGGTCGTCACGCCGAGTCGTTAACATTGGTGGTGGGGGGGGGGGGGGTGCCACCCGCTCCCCGCTCACTGACCCCCAGTATTCTCAGCTCAGCCAATCAGTGAACTCAATTTGTTTTGTATATAGCCACAACGAACGGCCAATTTGCCGCGTTGGTGGTGGTCTCCCGGCTGTAGCGAACAATGTCGGTCCGCGACCCGAGTTCGTCTCGTCACGGTCCGTCGCGCGCCGGTTGTGGTCATCGTCACGCTCGGTGGCTCCCCCGTCACGTTCACCACAGCTGTCACCGCCACCGCCAGCGCCGCCGCCACCGCCGCCACCGTCACCGCCGCTGCCACCGCCGCCACCGTCGCCACCACGGCGGCAGTAGGGGTCACCGGCATGGCTAGCGGCTTCTGGCGGCGCACGAGTTCTCCGGGCACTCCCTCTGGCACGGAGGTCCACCGCCGACATCCACCGCCGGCACCGCCACGTAGCCCGGCCGGCACTCGCACCGGGCGGTGCGGCCGTCGGCGCTCACGCGGCACCGCGACGTCTCGTCGCACCGCACGAGACGGCACGCCTCCTCCGGCTCCTCCGGCTCTGTTCCTGTGTCTGTTGGGAGAGGAGACGCACGGTGACGATGTGCGGTGATGATGTGCGGTGACGATGTGCGGTGACGATGTGCGGTGACGATGTGCGGTGAAACTCGGCTTGATCGCACCGGTGCAGATGCGTGAAGGAGAAAGCTCGAGATGAGTGGGACAGCATGGAGGGAGGGCAGTTCGAGAGAGTTGGCGGCAGCTCCTGGGAGACTTTCATCCCACAGCGGAGAGATCACCGCTGACCAACAAATCTAGACCTCAATGTCGCAGTGGCCAATGCAGCCGGGGGGTTGATTTTGTTCCTCTGCTCAGGCTGATTTTGTAGCGAATCCAAAAAGCAGAGATGCTGACCGCAGCGGTGGAGCGACACTGGGCATCGCACTGGACCCGCCACCCCACGGGTCACCGGTTAGACTCCATCTCCCGGCACGGCAGTTGAACCGCAACGGAGCAGGTTTCTTAAATCCTCTCTCCCGCCACCACCGCCACCACCGCCACCACCGCCACTGCCACCACCGGCACCACCAGCTGCACCACCACCACCGTTGCCTCCACCACCACCGCCACTACCGCCACCACCGCCACTACCAGCTGCACCACTACCGCCACTGCCACTACCGCCACCACCAGCAACACCGCCACTGCCATCACCGCCACCACCAGCACCACCACCACCACTGTCGCCTCCACCACCATCGCCATTACCACCACCACCAGCATCACCGCCACCGTCACCACCGGGACCACCACCACCGCCACTGCCACCACCACCAGCAGCACCACCGCCGCCTCCACCATCGACGCCACCACCGCCGGCACCACCACCTCCAACACTGCCACCACCACCTCCAACACTGCCACCACCACCACCACCACTATCATCGCCGCCTCTGCCACCACCACCACCACCGCCACCACCACCACCACCGCCACCACAGTCGGTACGTATCGCAGCGCCCTAACCGCTACCCCACCGCTCCCCACACCACCACCGGTGCCACCCCACGTGACGTGCCGACCGTGGGCTCCCTGTGGTTAACCCGTTCACGCTGCTGGGTGGACAGAGCAGGTGGTGGTGGTGGTGGGGAGGAGGAGGAGGAGGTGGGACGGGGAGGGGATTAAAGAAACTGGCTCCGTCGTGTCGACCGCCAGGAGATGGAGTCGAACCCGGCGACCTCTGGGTCTCCACCCTGTGGCAGCAGCGATGGCAGTCTACATGTGCAGCAGCGTGCAGCAGGATGCACTATGCAGCAGCTAGCAGCAGTGTGCAGCAGGCTGCAGCGGGGGCCGCAGCAGTGTACAGCAGCGTGCATCGTGCAGCAGTGCAGAGCGTGCATGGTGCAATGTGCAGCAGGGTGCAGCAGGATGCACTATGCAGCAGCTTGCAGCAGCGTGCAGCAGCGTACAGGGTGCATGATGCAGCAGGGTGCAGCAGCGTGCAGCAGTGTACAGAGTGCATGATGCAGCAGGGTGCAGCAGCGTGCAGCAGTGTACAGGGTGCATGATGCATCAGGGTGCAGCAGCAGCAGCAGGGTGCATGATGCAGCAGGGTGCAGCAGCAGCAGGGTGCAGCAGCAGCAGCAGGGTGCAGCAGCAGCAGGGTGCAGCAACAGCAGCAGGGTGCAGCAGCAGCAGGGTGCAGCAGCAGCATTAGGGTGCAGCAGCAGCAGCAGGGTGCAGTGTGCCAGACGACGCGGAAACCTTGGCAAACTCCCCCCCGTTGATGAATGGCCGGCGTGGAGAAATCATTTGGGTCCATTAGAATTTTTTTTCTTTCCGCTTTTCTCATGAATGCTGCACGAAGTTAATTCGTGACTGTAATTGATGTTGAGCGGATTTAACTCGGCGATTAATACTCCACTGCCTGAGAGGCACTGGGCAAACCGAGCCGATGAGAGAGCCTCTCTCAGTGCTTCGATTTAAAGCTTCTTTCGTGACTGCAGGGATTCATCTTCTTGGTTCTTTCGGTAAAGTCACGTAGAAGGGAAGTAATAAAATAATAAAAAATAAAACATCATAAAATTTCGATTTAAAGCTTTCGTGACTGCAGGGATACATCTTCTTGGTTCTTTCGGTAAAGTCACGTAGAAGGGAAGTAATAAAATAATAAAAATAAAACATCATAAAATTTCGATTTAAAGCTTTCGTGACTGCAGGGATTCATCTTCTTGGTTCTTTCGGTAAAGTCACGTAGAAGGGAAATAATACAATAATAAAAATAAAACATAATAAAATAATAATAGTAGGTTTTTACCCATTTAAACTGGTACAAAACTGACACCTTTATTCAAGCATCATGTTTGCAATAACCACAACACAAGTAGTCAAAAAAGCAAACAAAAAGAAGCAACTCTGATAATGATAATCATATGCAATGTCCTTGAAGTTGATTGGTCCACACCCGAGACGGCTTTCTTTAGAGCCTAGTCCCCATTGGTGTTGGACCAGATGACACCAGAAGGCGTACAACTCAAACACAGTGCAATATCAGAGTCTTGAGAGCTCGGGGTAAGCATTTACACAATGAGATCTCATTGCCACTGGTAAAAGAGATCTCATAGTGATAATAAAATAATTCTCACGACGTTTAGGCCACAACGCAAGCAGCCGTCCTCAGGTGAAGAACAGGTCTGTCGGGAAGACAGAGTCTGAATGAAACACCCCAGGCTTGGAGCGTATATTTAAGCTGAGGTTGGAGGGGGAAGAGCGCCTTGACAAAATAATTTGCATATCAAGAGGAATTTAGCATATTTATGGGAAATGCAGATATGGGATTAGTACTACTTGTGAAATGCGTAGGAGGTGGGCAGGGGTTTTCAAAGTCATATTATGCCCGTGCATTATGCAGGATTAGCATAATGCACGGGCATAATAATCCTGCATAATGCATGGGCATAATATGATTTTATTATTTCCATTCTACGTGACTTTACCGAAAGAACCAAGAAGAAGCCTCTCAGCGCTTCAACTAAGCATTTTTATTTTACTCGGTGGAATGCCCCGCGGAGCTACGCAGTTCTTTTATTAGAAGCAACCTGGCCATCACAAATGATAAACCAACGGAGTTGAGGGACTCCACATCATCGTGTGGACATGTATAGCAGGAGGCAAATACTCTTAAACGCGTGACGTCGATTCTTCATGTGGAGGGGGAAAAACCGGAGGACCCGGAGAAATATCCACGCGACCACGGGGAGAGAGAGACACGCAAACTCCAAATCTACAGCAGCAGACGTCAGGGTCGGGATCGAACCCACGACCTCCTGTATACCAGGCGAGGTAGTTAACATCTCCTAGACACCGTGATGATGATGAGAGAAAGAGAGAGACACGCAAACTCCAAATATACAGCAGCAGGCGTCAGGGTCGGGATCGAACCCACGACCTCCTGTACACCAGGCGAGGTAGTGAGGGGCAGGGCCGCTGATGTTGGCCGTGGTTGCTAGTGGTGCTGCTAGCGGTGTTGCTAGTGGTGCTGCTAGTTTTGCTAGTGGTGCTAGTGGTGCTGCTAGGGTGCTAGTGGTGCTGCTAGGGTGCTAGCGTTGTGCCACCACCTCCTCCGTCGTCATCGCCGCCCACGTCGAGCGAGTTGCGGTCGATGTTGATGTCGGCGCTCGCCGGCGCGGCGCTGCACAGCTCCCGCAGCAGGCACAGCAGGGTGGCACGCGGCGTGGCGGCTGCACCGGCGTCACCAGCGTTACCGGCGTCACCGGCGTCACCGTCACCGGCGCCGGCGCTGTGGCGGTGGCGGCGAAGGCGCACGGTCGCCCCCCGCGCCAGCGTGACGCGGCTGCGCACCACCACGCTGCCACGCTCGAAGCGCACGATCTCCAGCTGCTTGAAGCCCTCCAAGTTGGCGCCGATGTAGGGCACCAGCTGGGGGCGGGAGGGGAGGGGCCGGAGTCAACGTCGGTGGAGGGGTGGAGGAGACGTGCGCCGTCGCACTCACAAACAAGACACGCGCGCGTCATCGTTAAGCCCACTGACCTTGCGTCATCATCGTCGTCATCGTCAAGCCCACTGACCTTGCGTCATCATCGTCATCATCGTCAAGCCCACTGACCTTGTGTAATCATCGTCATCATAGTCGTCATCATCGTCATCAAGCCCACTGACCTTGCGTCATCATCGTCATCATCGTCATCAAGCCCACTGACCTCGTGTAATCATCGTCATCATCGTCATCAAGCCCACTGACCCTGCATCATCATCGTCATCATCGTCATCATCAAGCCCATTGACCTTGTGTAATCATCGTCGTCATCATCAACAACAACAAAAGACCCACTACGTCTCTCGAGATGCGGTGGGGTTTTTGCAATGATTGCTTTTCTCTTCATCTGCCGCGCGAGGTACACTCCACATCACGGCTACCTCTCGTTTTACGCGGGGGTTGTGTTCTTGTAAAACGGCGCCTAACTCAAAATCGCATGGATTAAAACGTAAAGTTTTTTCCCCATAAGAAATCAAGGAAACGTTTGGGGTTAGGGGAGGGCATGCTCTTACATCTATATATTTCCTTGCTTACGGCAACATATTATATTTACGATAGTAAACAGAAGATTTAAAGAAAAAAAAATAAGTGTAAATTAATAAAACGTACGCCCACTTTAAAAATCGCATCACGTAAATGCGGGTAGAATGCGAGCCGGACGGTTTTTTGCTATTGGCTTCTCTCATCTTTGGTGGAACGCAAACCCCAGGTCGGTGACTCCACTCCAAATGTGACTCTTTCTACCCCCCTCCCATCCTGCGCCCCCCCTCCCGAGTTCCATCGAGTACTCGCGCCCCCCCCCCCCTCCCCTGCGGTTCCACGACACAGAACGGACCCCGACCGGCGGACTCGACCCCAACCCTTACCAGGTCCAGGAACTTCTTCTCGAGGTCCCTGTACTCGACGGACTCCCTGTCGAAGAGCGCCTCGCTGAAGCGCATGTTGGTGACGCGCATGCTGAATAGCACCAACACGTCGCCCCCCGCAGCGTCCGGGGAGCCCCGTGGCTCCTTCGCCGAGTCGGTCGTTACGTCCGCTCCGGGTGCCACGTCCGCTGGAGGTGCCACGTCTGAATCAGGTGCCACGTTCGCTTCAGGTGGTGCTACGTCCGCAGCAGGTGACACGTGCGCTTCAGGTGCTATGTCCACTCCAGGTGCCACGTTCGCTTCAGGTGCTACGTCCGCTCCAGGTGCTACGTCTGCTCCAGGTGCTACGTCTGAATCAGGTGCCATGTTTGGTTTTGGTGCTACGTCCGCTGCAGGTGACACGTTCGCTTCGGGTGCTACGTTCGCTTCAAGTGCTACGTTCGCTCCGGGTGCCACGTCTGCTCCAGGTGCTACGTCCGCTGCAGGTGCCACGTCTGAAACAGGTGCCATGTTTGGTTTGGGTGCCACATCCGGTTCGGTCGCCACATCCAGTTCAGGTGCCATGTCTGCTTCAGCCGCTACGTCCGGTTTGCCGCCGCCACCGTCAGCACCACCAACACCACCGGCGGCGAGAGAAGGAGGTTCAGGAGAGACGCCGAGGCCCTTGATGACGGTGGGACGTCGAGACAAGACGTGGAGACCCTCGACGGCGGCAGGAGGTTGAGGAGACGTGACGAGGCCTTCGTGAACTTCTCCTCGTGCTGTGGGTTCGTGTGACGCATCCGGGCCTTCCATCAAGGCTGCAGGTTCAGGAGATGTGTCAGGGTCTTCTACCATGGCTGGAGCTTCAGGCGAAGGGTCCAGATCGTTGATAACGGTTCCAGATTCAGGTGAGATGTCAATGCCTATATCTGCTGCAGGTTCAAGTGACTCATCTATTCCTGCTTCAGGTGCTGGTGATTCATATATTCCTGCTCCAGCTGCAGGTTCAGATTCAGGTGACTGATCTACTCCTGCTGCAGCTGCAGGTACAGATTCAGGTGAGTGGTCTACTGCTGCTGCAGCTGCAGGTTCAGATTCAGGTGACTCGTCTACTCCTGCTGCAGCTGCAGGTTCAGATTCAGGCGACTGATCTACTCCTGCTGCAGCTGCAGGTTCAGATTCAGGTGACTCGTCCACTCCTGCTGCAGGTTCAGATTCAGGCGATTCGTCTACTCCTGCTGCAGCTGCAGGTTCAGATTCAGGTGAGTCATCTACTCCTGCTGCAGCTGCAGGTTCAGATTCAGGTGATTCGTCTACTCCTGCTGCAGCTGCAGGTTCAGATTCAGGTGAGTCGTCTACTCCTGCTGCAGCTGCAGGTTGAGATTCAGGCGACTCATCTCCTCCTGCTGCAGCTGCAGGTTCAGATTCAGGTGATTCATCTACTCCTGCTGCAGCTGCAGGTTCAGATTCAGGTGAGTCGTCTACTCCTGCTCCAGGTTCAGATTCAGGTGACTCGTCTACTGCTGCTGCAGCTGCAGGTTCAGATTCAGATGACTCGTCTACTCCTGCTGCAGGTTCAGATTCAGGTGACTCATCTACTCCTGCTGCAGGTTCAGATTCATGTGACTCGTCCACTCCTGCTGCAGCTGCAGGTTCAGATTCAGGGGACTCGTCTACTCCTGCTGCAGCTGCGGGTTCCGATTCAGGTGACTCGTCTACTCCTGCTGCAGCTGCAGGTACAGATTCAGGTGAGTCACCTACTCCTGCTGCAGCTGCAGGTTCAGATTCAGGTGACTGATCTACTCCTGCTGCAGCTGCAGTTTCAGATTCAGGTGACTCGTCCACTCCTGCTGCAGGTTCAGATTCAGGTGACTCGTCTACTCCTGCTGCAGCTGCAGGTTCAGATTCAGGTGAGTCGTCTACTCCTGCTGCAGCTGCGGGTTCAGATTCAGGTGACTCGTCCACTCCTGCTGCAGCTGCAGGTTCAGATTCAGGTGAGTCGTCTACTCCTGCTGCAGCTGCAGGTTCAGATTCAGGTGAGTCGTCTACTCCTGCTGCAGCTGCGGGTTCAGATTCAGGTGACTCGTCTACTCCTGCTGCAGCTGCAGGTTCAGATTCAGGTGACTCGTCCACTCCTGCTGCAGCTGCAGGTTCAGATTCAGGTGACTTGTCCACTCCTGCTGTTGCTGCAGGTTCAGATTCAGGTGACTCGTCTACTCCTGCTGCAGGTTCAGATTCAGGTGAGTCGTCTACTCCTGCTGCAGCTGCAGGTTGAGATTCAGGCGACTCGTCTCCTCCTGCTGCAGCTGCAGGTTCAGATTCAGGTGATTCGTCTACTCCTGCTGCAGCTGCAGGTTCAGATTCAGGTGACTCGTCTACTCCTGCTGCAGGTTCAGATTCAGGCGACTCGTCTACTGCTGCTGCAGCTGCAGGTTCAGATTCAGATGACTCGTCCACTCCTGCTGCAGGTTCAGATTCAGGTGACTCGTCTACTCCTGCTGCAGGTTCAGATTCATGTGACTCGTCCACTCCTGCTGCAGCTGCAGGTTCAGATTCAGGTGACTCGTCTACTCCTGCTGCAGCTGCGGGTTCCGATTCAGGTGACTCGTCTACTCCTGCTGCAGCTGCAGGTACAGATTCAGGTGAGTCATCTACTCCTGCTGCAGCTGCAGGTTCAGATTCAGATGACTCGTCCACTCCTGCTGCAGTTTCAGATTCAGGTGACTCGTCCACTCCTGCTGCAGGTTCAGATTCAGGTGACTCGTCTACTCCTGCTGCAGCTGCAGGTTCAAATTCAGGTGAGTCGTCTACTCCTGCTGCAGCTGCGGGTTCAGATTCAGGGGACATGTCTACTCCTGCTGCAGCTGCAGGTTCAGATTCAGGTGAGTCGTCTACTCCTGCTGCAGCTGCGGGTTCAGATTCAGGTGACTCGTCCACTCCTGCTGCAGCTGCAGGTTCAGATTCAGGTGAGTCGTCTACTCCTGCTGCAGCTGCAGGTTCAGATTCAGGTGAGTCGTCTACTCCTGCTGCAGCTGCGGGTTCAGATTCAGGTGACTCGTCCACTCCTGCTGCAGCTGCAGGTTCAGATTCAGGTGAGTCGTCTACTCCTGCTGCAGCTGCAGGTTCAGATTCAGGTGAGTCGTCTACCTCCTGCTGCAGCTGCGGGTTCAGATTCAGGTGACTCGTCTACTCCTGCTGCAGCTGCAGGTTCAGATTCAGGTGACTCGTCCACTCCTGCTGCAGCTGCAGGTTCAGATTCAGGTGAGTCGTCTACTCCTGCTCCAGGTTCAGATTCAGGTGACTCGTCTACTGCTGCTGCAGCTGCAGGTTCAGATTCAGATGACTCGTCTACTCCTGCTGCAGGTTCAGATTCAGGTGACTCATCTACTCCTGCTGCAGGTTCAGATTCATGTGACTCGTCCACTCCTGCTGCAGCTGCAGGTTCAGATTCAGGGGACTCGTCTACTCCTGCTGCAGCTGCGGGTTCCGATTCAGGTGACTCGTCTACTCCTGCTGCAGCTGCAGGTACAGATTCAGGTGAGTCACCTACTCCTGCTGCAGCTGCAGGTTCAGATTCAGGTGACTGATCTACTCCTGCTGCAGCTGCAGTTTCAGATTCAGGTGACTCGTCCACTCCTGCTGCAGGTTCAGATTCAGGTGACTCGTCTACTCCTGCTGCAGCTGCAGGTTCAGATTCAGGTGAGTCGTCTACTCCTGCTGCAGCTGCGGGTTCAGATTCAGGTGACTCGTCCACTCCTGCTGCAGCTGCAGGTTCAGATTCAGGTGAGTCGTCTACTCCTGCTGCAGCTGCAGGTTCAGATTCAGGTGAGTCGTCTACTCCTGCTGCAGCTGCGGGTTCAGATTCAGGTGACTCGTCTACTCCTGCTGCAGCTGCAGGTTCAGATTCAGGTGACTCGTCCACTCCTGCTGCAGCTGCAGGTTCAGATTCAGGTGACTTGTCCACTCCTGCTGTTGCTGCAGGTTCAGATTCAGGTGACTCGTCTACTCCTGCTGCAGGTTCAGATTCAGGTGAGTCGTCTACTCCTGCTGCAGCTGCAGGTTGAGATTCAGGCGACTCGTCTCCTCCTGCTGCAGCTGCAGGTTCAGATTCAGGTGATTCGTCTACTCCTGCTGCAGCTGCAGGTTCAGATTCAGGTGACTCGTCTACTCCTGCTGCAGGTTCAGATTCAGGCGACTCGTCTACTGCTGCTGCAGCTGCAGGTTCAGATTCAGATGACTCGTCCACTCCTGCTGCAGGTTCAGATTCAGGTGACTCGTCTACTCCTGCTGCAGGTTCAGATTCATGTGACTCGTCCACTCCTGCTGCAGCTGCAGGTTCAGATTCAGGTGACTCGTCTACTCCTGCTGCAGCTGCGGGTTCCGATTCAGGTGACTCGTCTACTCCTGCTGCAGCTGCAGGTACAGATTCAGGTGAGTCATCTACTCCTGCTGCAGCTGCAGGTTCAGATTCAGATGACTCGTCCACTCCTGCTGCAGTTTCAGATTCAGGTGACTCGTCCACTCCTGCTGCAGGTTCAGATTCAGGTGACTCGTCTACTCCTGCTGCAGCTGCAGGTTCAAATTCAGGTGAGTCGTCTACTCCTGCTGCAGCTGCGGGTTCAGATTCAGGGGACATGTCTACTCCTGCTGCAGCTGCAGGTTCAGATTCAGGTGAGTCGTCTACTCCTGCTGCAGCTGCGGGTTCAGATTCAGGTGACTCGTCCACATCCTGCTGCAGCTGCAGGTTCAGATTCAGGTGAGTCGTCTACTCCTGCTGCAGCTGCAGGTTCAGATTCAGGTGAGTCGTCTACTCCTGCTGCAGCTGCGGGTTCAGATTCAGGTGACTCGTCCACTCCTGCTGCAGCTGCAGGTTCAGATTCAGGTGAGTCGTCTACTCCTGCTGCAGCTGCAGGTTCAGATTCAGGTGAGTCGTCTACTCCTGCTGCAGCTGCGGGTTCAGATTCAGGTGACTCGTCTACTCCTGCTGCAGCTGCAGGTTCAGATTCAGGTGACTCGTCCACTCCTGCTGCAGCTGCAGGTTCAGATTCAGGTGACTCGTCTACTCCTGCTGCTGCTGCAGGTTCAGATTCAGGTGACTCGTCTACTCCTGCTGCAGGTTCAGATTCAGGTGAGTCGTCTACTCCTGCTGCAGCTGCAGGTTCCGATTCAGGTGACTTGTCTACTCCTGCTGCAGGTTCAGATTCAGGTGACTCGTCTACTCCTGCTGCAGCTGCAGGTTCAGATTCAGGTGACTCGTCTACTCCTGCTGCAGCTGCAGGTTCAGATTCAGGTGAGTCGTCTACTCCTGCTGCAGGTGCAGGTTCAGATTCAGATGACTCGTCCACTCCTGCTGCAGGTTCAGATTCAGGTGACTCGTCTACTCCTGCTGCAGCTGCAGGTTCAGATTCACGTGAGTCATCTACTCCTGCTGCAGCTGCAGGTTCAGATTCAGGTGACTCGTCTACTCCTGCTGCAGGTTCAGATTCATTTGACTCGTCCACTCCTGCTGCAGCTGCAGGTTCAGATTCAGGCGACTCGTCTACTCCTGCTGCAGCTGCGGGTTCAGATTCAGGTGATTCGTCTACTCCTGCTGCAGCTGCGGGTTCAGATTCAGGTGACTCGTCTACTCCTGCTGCAGCTGCAGGTTCAGATTCAGGTGAGTCGTCTACTCCTGCTGCAGCTGCGGGTTCAGATTCAGGTGACTCGTCTACTCCTGCTGCAGCTGCAGGTTCAGATTCAGGTGACTCGTCCACTCCTGCTGCAGCTGCAGGTTCAGATTCAGGTGACTCGTCTACTCCTGCTGCTGCTGCAGGTTCAGATTCAGGTGACTCGTCTACTCCTGCTGCAGGTTCAGATTCAGGTGAGTCGTCTACTCCTGCTGCAGCTGCAGGTTCAGATTCAGGCGACTCGTCTACTCCTGCTGCAGGTTCAGATTCAGGTGACTCGTCTACTCCTGCTGCAGCTGCAGGTTCAGATTCAGGTGACTCGTCTACTCCTGCTGCAGCTGCAGGTTCAGATTCAGGTGAGTCGTCTACTCCTGCTGCAGGTGCAGGTTCAGATTCAGATGACTCGTCCACTCCTGCTGCAGGTTCAGATTCAGGTGACTCGTCTACTCCTGCTGCAGCTGCAGGTTCAGATTCACGTGAGTCATCTACTCCTGCTGCAGCTGCAGGTTCAGATTCAGGTGACTCGTCTACTCCTGCTGCAGGTTCAGATTCATTTGACTCGTCCACTCCTGCTGCAGCTGCAGGTTCAGATTCAGGCGACTCGTCTACTCCTGCTGCAGCTGCGGGTTCAGATTCAGGTGAGTCGTCTACTCCTGCTGCAGCTACAGGTTCAGATTCAGGTGACTCGTCTACTCCTGCTGCAGGTTCAGATTCATTTGACTCGTCCACTCCTGCTGCAGCTGCAGGTTCAGATTCAGGCGACTCGTCTACTCCTGCTGCAGCTGCGGGTTCAGATTCAGGTGACTCGTCCACTCCTGCTGCAGCTGCAGGTTCAGATTCAGGTGACTCGTCCACTCCTGCTGCAGGTTCAGATTCAGGAGAGTCGTCTACTCCTGCTGCAGCTGCAGGTTCAGATTCAGGTGACTCGTCTCCTCCTGCTGCAGCTGCAGGTTCAGATTCAGGTGACTCGTCCACTCCTGCTGCAGCTGCAGGTTCAGATTCAGGTGAGTCGTCTACTCCTGCTGCAGCTGCAGGTTCAGATTCAGGTGACTCGTCCACTCCTGCTGCAGGTTCAGATTCAGGTGACTCGTCTACTCCTGCTGCAGCTGCAGGTTCAGATTCAGGTGAGTCGTCTACTCCTGCTGCAGCTGCGGGTTCAGATTCAGGTGACTCGTCCACTCCTGCTGCAGCTGCAGCTGCAGGTTCAGGTGAGTCGTCTACTCCTGCTGCAGCTGCAGGTTCAGATTTAGGTAAGTCGTCCACTCCTGCTGCAGCTGCGGGTTCAGATTCAGGTGAGTCGTCTACTCCTGCTGCAGCTGCGGGTTCAGATTCAGGTGACTCATCTACTCCTGCTGCAGCTGCAGGTTCAGATTCAGGTGACTCGTCTCCTCCTGCTGCAGCTGCAGGTTCAGATTCAGGTGAGTCGTCCACTCCTGCTGCAGCTGCAGGTTCAGATTCAGGTGAGTCGTCCACTCCTGCTGCAGGTTCAGATTCAGGTGACTCGTCCACTCCTGCTGCAGCTGCAGGTTCAGATTCAGGTGACTGATCTACTCCTGCTGCAGCTACAGGTTCAGATTCAGGTGACTCGTCCACTCCTGCTGCAGCTGCAGGTTCAGATTCAGGTGACTCGTCTACTCCTGCTGCATGTTCAGATTCAGGTGACTCATCTACTCCTGCTGCAGGTTCAGATTCAGGTGACTGATCTGCTGCAGCTGCAGGTTCAGAATCAAGTGACTCGTCTACTCCTGCTGCAGCTGCAGGTTCAGATTCCTGATCTGCTCCTGCTGCAGGTGCAGGTGGCTCGTCAACTCCCGCGTGCGGCCGCCGTGACTCTCCCGCCGTCGCGAGCTCCGTGCTCGTGACGACGCCCTCCTGGGACGCCTCGAGCCCCTCATCCTCCAAGGCGCCCAACGCATCCTCGTCACCGTGAACCTCCTCCTCTTCCCCCTCCTGCCCCACCCCCTCCTGCCCCACCCCCTCCTGCCCCACCCCCTCCCCCACCTCCTCTTCCCCCACCCCCTCCTGCCCCACCGCCTCCTGCCCCACCCCCTCCTGCCCCACCCCCTCCCCCACCTCCTCTTCCCCCACCCCCTCCTGCCCCACCCCCTCCTGCCCCACTCCCTCCTGCCCCACTCCCTCCCCCACCTCCTCTTCCCCCTCCTGCCCCACCCCCTCCCCCACCTCCTCTTCCCCCACCCCCTCCTGCCCCACCGCCTCCTGCCCCACCCCCTCCTGCCCCACCCCCTCCCCACCTCCTCTTCCCCCACCCCCTCCTGCCCCACCCCCTCCTGCCCCACTCCCTCCCCCACCCCTCCTGCCCCACCCCCTCCTGCCCCACCCCCACCCCCTCCCCCCACCTCCTCTTCCCCCACCCCCTCCTGCCCCACCCCCTCCTGCCCCACCCCCACCCCCTCCCCCACCTCCTCTTCCCCCACCCCCTCCTGCCCCACTCCCTCCTGCCCCACTCCCTCCCCCACCTCCTCTTCCCCCACCGCCTCCTGCCCCACTCCCTCCCCCACCTCCTCTTCCCCCACCCCCTCCTGCCCCACTCCCTCCCCCACCTCCTCTTCCCCCACCCCCTCCTGCCCCACCCCCACCTCCTCCTCCTCTTCCCCCACCTCCTCTTCCCCCACCCCCTCCTGCCCCACTCCCTTCTCCTCTGCGGACGGAGCGAGGATAACGAGCAGCTCTTCGGCGGATCCTTCAAGGCCGCCTCCGTCTGGCGGGGAGGAGAGGAACGGGTCGGGGTTGATGGTCGTTGTCGTCTTCCTCGTCCCGGCGGTCCGCACGTCCTCGCCCGTCCGGTCCGAGCGAGAGGCGGGCACCGCTGGCGCCCACTCGTCCAAGAGCGCGACTGCCGGAGGACCTGCAGGTAGACTTAAATATAAACTAAGATATACACTAAACTAGAAACTTAAATATAAACTAAGCCATAAACTAAACTATAAACTTAAATATAAACTTAAATATAAACTAAGCTAGAAACTAAACTATAAACTAAACTATAAACTAAGCTATAAACTAAACTGTAAACTAAACTGTAAACTTAAATATTAACTAAAATATAAACTAAACTATAAACTAAAGCATGAACTGAACTATAAACTTAAATATAAACTAAACTAAACTATTAACTAAACTATAAACTAAACTATAAACTAAACTATAAACTAAACTAGCAACTGAACTCTCAATTCAACTAATAAACTAAACTATACACTAAACTATAAACTAAAATATAAACTAAACTATAAACTTAAATATAAACTAAACTATAAAATAAACTATAAACTAAGCTTTAAATTATAAAATAAACTATAAAATAAACTAGTAACTGAACTCTCAACTAAACTATAAACTAAATTATAAACTAAACTATAAACTAAACTATAAACTAAACTATAAACTGAACTAATAAACTATAAACTAAACTACCAAACTATGTTGTATTTCATCAGGTAAAGCTCCACTGAGCTGCGAGAAAACCCTTTCTCAGTAGCAACCTGCTCATGAAAAATTATCGCTCAACGAAGTGCTTTCTTCTTCTTGGTTCTTTCGGTAAAGCCACGTAGAAGGGAAGTAATAAAATAATAAAAATAAAACATAATAAAATGATTCTCACGACGTTTCGCCCACAACGCAAGCAGCCGTCCTCAGGTGAAGACCAGGTCTGTCGGGGAGACAGCGTCGTGAGAATTATTTTATTATGTTTTATTATTTTATTACTTCCCTTCTACGTGACTTTACCGAAAGAACCAAGAAGATGCTTTCTCATCGTTGCGCGATTATAAATCAACCGGAGGAGGCCGTAAAGATGAGATGAGTCGACCAGAATACGTCTCCGCCGCTCACTCGAGTTGGGGAGGCCCCTTCCGCCAGCGGCGGTGGCGTTCGTGAGCGCGCCAGCGATTGCAGGAGCTGCGCCTTCACCCGCGAGTGACGCAGAAGCAGAGGTCGCAAACGGGTTTTGATTCCTTACCCGTACCCGTACCCGGCCGCACCAGGGTCGCAAATGGGTACCCGTACCCTACCCGAAATGAGTGACAAAGGGTTATTCACCAGTGACTCACGGCCTACCCGTACCCGGCCGCACCAGGGTCGCAAATGGGTACCTGGCCGGGTACGGGTACCCGTTCCCTACCCGTACCCGTACCCTACCCGAAATGAGCGACAAACGGTGACTCACCAGTGACTCACGGCCTACCCGTACCCGTACCCGGCCGCACCAGGGTCGCAAACGGGTACCCGTACCTGGCCGGGTACGGGTAGCCGGGTATCGGGTAGGGTACGGGTATCGGGTACCCGGTTGCGACCTCTGCGCCGAAGGGTGAGGTGGCTGGGCCGTGTGTCCAGGTGAGAGAGGGGCTGGTTGGTGAGTGCGTGCTCCGACATCAAAGACAACGTTCTGTTGGCGAGCAGCAGCAGCAGCAGCTGTGCAGGCAAGCACCACCCCTGACCCGCGTCGCCTTACCTGAGGACATCTGCAGGTCGTAGTGGATGGCGTCCGCGGGGAGGTCCGTCAGGAATTCTGCAGCGCGCACAAACACAAGTTTAAGTTTATTTATTAGGTATAGCCCTGTGAGCCATTCGGCTCTTGAATCGGGTGCAACCGCAACAAACAAAAAACAAAAACATGAACAAAAAACTTCTTAAAGTTAATATGTGACTGAGTGCAAACAGAAAATCCAAGAAAAGACAGCAAAATATTGCAGGAAAAAACACCGCACACCAAAGCTGTGTGCCAAAAATCCCAGTGGGATGCAAGTCAAACAACAACAACAACAAGACAACTTAGATTAAGGCCATCAGTCTAACTCTGTACTACAACAAACAAACATGGCTAAACCAATACACTTTTCGAAATCACCAAAATAAAGCTATGAAAGCAATGAAAAAGCAATCATAGGAACTGTGACGGAATTTTCACACGCCGAAGACAAAGATGTCCCATATACACAACACACACACACCACGCAGCAGGTCACAGCGGGACTCACCGCGCGTCAGCTGGAAGGAGTCGGGATCGATTCCCGTCAGCTGCTGCTCCTTAGGCTGCTGCTGCTGCTGCTGCCGCTGCTGTCTGTGCAGAGCGTCCGAGACCATTTGTGGCAGAGCCTGGATGGACCCTGGCATGGCCCACCCAGCCTCCCGTTCCTCCCGTGGGTCATCTCCATCTCGTCCCCCCTTGGCTCCCGGAGCCAAGGCGAGGTGCTCGTCCCGTTCGGACTCGTGGGTCTCCTCCTGCTCCTCCTCAACGTCCAGGTCTTCCTCGGAGTTGGCAAACTCATCAAGGCCACGGCGATCACCGGAGGCATCATCGACCGAACCTGGATTCCTCCCTGAACTGCGGAAGTCATCGGAGTCCACGGCATCCATCTCCTCCTCTCGCGAGATATTCGGCTGATCCGTCTGTCCATTCAGCTGCGTCTCCTCGACAAGGCCTTCGCCTCCTCCTCCACCACCTCCTCCACCATCTCCTCCACCTGCTCCTCCACCATCTCCTCCACCATCTCCTCCACCTGTTCCTGCACCATCTCCTCCACCAGCTCCTCCAACTGTTCCTACATCATCTCCTCCACCTGTTCTTGCACCATCTCCACCACCTCCTCCGCCTGCTCCCAATCCTCCTGGTCCGAGCTCACCCCCCGCTTCAGGACGAGGGCCGGCTGACAGCGGCGGTGGTGGAGGAGGAGGGAGGCTGCCGCCCGCACCCTCCACCTGGTTGGTCTCCATAGCCACGAGCTTGGCCTCCCCGTTGCTGTTGTTGTTGTTGTTGTCGTTGTTGTTGTTGTGCTGCCCCTGCTGGTGCCCGGGACGACCGCCCTGGAAGACCGCGGCGTAGTGCACCACCTTGTTGCCACACCTGCGTTCGCACGGACGCACGTGGGGCAAGAGGGGAGAGGAGGTGGGTGGTTGGTGTGGGTGGGTGAGTCGTGGTGGGTGGGGAATGGGCAAGCGGTAATTGACAGGAACGAGCGACGCCATCGGGGTTGGAGTGGCACGGTGGTCAGAGCGCTCGGCACGGTTTAACCCCGTGTGCTTGTACAGGGACATTGAGTCTGCAGGTCCACGCGGCGAACAGCAGGTTCAATACGGGCAGAGAAATGCGTATTTGTTTATTTGTTTGTGTTTCTCCCGTGTGATGGGACTTTGTAGGATGAACGTTGAGTATTATAAGGGGCACGGTGTGACCAATGAGGTCTGAATTGGTCTGTAATAAGGTAGGCACAGATACGGGGTGGACAGGTATGAAGTATGTATGTGTGTATGTGTTAAAAGGGATAAATAAAAATGTGTGTACATTTGTTGAACTTATTTCGCGCCGTACGTAGCCAAACCATGCTAATGGGAGGATGGGTTAGTGTGTGGGTGAGTGACTATGTGAGTGGGTGAGTGACTGTGTGTGTGGGTGAGTGACTGCGTGAGTGGGTGAGTGATTGTGTGAGTGGGTGAGTGACTGTGTGAGTGGGTGAGTGACTGCGTGAGTGAGTTAATGACTGTGTGAGTGACTGTGTGAGTGGGTGAGTGACTGTGTGAGTGGGTGAGTGACTGTGTGAGTGGGTGAGTGACTGTGTGAGTGGGTGAGTGACTGTGTGAGTGACTATGAGTGGGTGAGTGAGTGACTATGTGAGTGGGTGAGGGACTGTGTGAGTGGGTGAGTGACTGTGTGAGTGGGTGAGTGACTGTGTGAGTGACTATGAGTGGGTGACTATGTGAGTGGGTGAGTGACTGTGTGAGTGGGTGAGTGACTGTGTGAGTGGGTGAGTGATTGTGTGAGTGGGTGTGTGAGTGACTATGTGTGTGGGTGAGTGACTGTGTGAGTGGGTGAGTGAATACGTGAGTGGGTGAGTGACTACGTGAGTGGGTGAGTGACTGCGTGAGTGGCTGAGCTGATGAGTGACTATGTACAGCAGTGGATCGATCGTGGCCGATGATGACGGTGATGATGATGGAGTCTTTGTGTTGCGTAGCGGTGGTGGTGATGTGTGCCGGGGTAGGGTTGGGTGAGATTACAAAGTGTGCCCAGACCGCTACAAGTCTCCCCCCCCCCGCCCCAGTGGGAAATGAGATCGTACGTCTCAGTGGGGGGCACGCGCTCTGTTAAGTGAATGACGCTGAATTTTAAAAGGGTCCCTTACGACTCAGTCAGGGCCCCGGAGAGAGACTCAATGCCTCGCGCGCTCTCTCTCTCTCTGTCTCTCCTCCGTTCTCTCTCGATTTCTCACCCACTGTCTCTCTCCTTTGCTCTCTCTCTGTCTCTCTCCTTTGCTCTCTCTCTGTCGCTCTCCTTTGCTCTCTCTCTGTCGCTCTCCTTTGCTCTCTCTCTGTCTCTCTCCTTTGCTCTCTCTCTGTCTCTCTCCTTTGCTCTCTCTCTGTCTCTCTCCTTTGCTCTCTCTCTGTCGCTCTCCCTCTCTCCCCCTCTCTCCCTCTCTCTCCGGAGAATGAAACAAATTCTCGGGTTTGCACAATGTGATGACTTCAAAGGCGTCGCCGTTGACATCGCGCGCGCGCACGCACGCGCATACATGCACGCACATACACGCACGCACATACACGCACGCACATACACGCACGCACATACACACACGCACATACACACACGCACATACACACACGCACATACACGCACGCACATACATACACACGCACATACACACGCACATACACACGCACGCACGCACGCACGTACAAAGATCCCCCGTATAGCCTTAACAGGCTGTAAGGACAAGTGCTGCTCGCGAGCACCTATGAAGGCCGGCACGGCACACGAGGGGATGGGTGGCCAACACCACGCCCGGCCGCCTTTGTCTCCCCAGTGGCGATGTTTACACATCGCACCAGGTAGTAATTTGAGGCTGAGTCGACCTAGGGGAGGCCCAGGACCGGTTCAGATAATCGTCACCGGTGTTGGTCGTGAGCGGGAATCGAACCCGTGTCGCCAGGTTTGTAGCGCAGTGCGCTAACCGCTACACTACCGCTCCCCACAACACACGCGCACACGCACGCGCCCGCACGCACAAACACACACGCGCACACACACGCATGCACAAACACACACGCGCACACACGCGCACACGTACGCACAAACACACACGCGCACACACACGCACGCGCACAAACATACATGCGTGCACACACGCGCATGCACAAACACACACGCGCACACACGCGCACACGCATGCACAAACACACACGCGCACACACACGCACGCCAACAAACATACACGCGCGCACACACGCGCATGCACAAACACACGCACGCACACGCGCACACACACGCACGCCAACAAACATACACGCGCGCACACACACGCATGCACAAACACACGCACGCACACGCGCACACACGTGCACACGCACACGCGCGCACGCGATGTTTCTCAAATGTGAATTAATCTCTGTCGCGCAAACACCGCCTCTCCGCTCCGCGTGGCTGTGTTTTGGCGTTTGCTCGGTGGAGTCACCAAGGCTCTTTCCTTTACTTTTCATTAAAATAAAAAAGCTAAACAAACACGCACACACACGAGCACAACAACAACAACCGCCATTTGCCACTAAGTGGCGGTGATGTCACCACGACGCTTGTGCCAGGCTATGTGCATGTTGAGGCTACCACGTGAAGTGTCGAACGCCCGCTCGCAGGAGGTCACGCGGGCACGACCTCTTGCAAACCAGGTGAGGAAGTTAACATCTCATAGCCACTGCGGCACACCTTAGGCAGGACCCTCCTGGAAACGAGTCTTGAAACTCGGTGTGAGGCTCGCCTGGCTGAATGAGGGCAGTAATAACAATACTAATGTTTCACCTGAAGACGGAAGCTTGTGTTGCCTCCGAAACGTCGTGAAATTATTGTTTTGATTTTTATTAATTAAAATTTCATTTTTTACCCACGTGACTTTACCGAAAGAACGAAGAGTATGAATCCTTGCAGTCACGAAAGCTTCAAATCTAGAAATACTAATGTCTCCTTTGGTGTTGGCCACCCACCCCCTCGCGTGCCGTGCCGGCCTTCATAGGTGCTCGCTAACAGCACTTGCCCCAACACTCTGCCACGGGCTATACGGGTGACTTTTGTCTTTGTTGTCACTCAGTTTGCGATGCGCCTCTTCTGCCTGATGACCACCCCCGCAAGTGATGTCTCCATGACCTAATTTTGTAATTGTCCTGCGATCGGTCTGAAAGGTGATCCGCGCGAGACGGGGAATGTAGCGCTTCACGTTGATCGATGTCTCGCGCGGACACGGCGGCGGTTGCGTTTGGGGCCGGTTTCTATCCAAATCTTGTCTTTGTTTGCCGTGCGTACATTAAAAAAAAAATTCGGATTTGATTTGAGTTGTGTTTTTGTTTTTAATCATAGTGGGTCACAGTTCCTACGATTGCGTTTTCATTGCTTGCATAGCTTGATTTTGGTGATTTCGAAAAGTGTATTGGTGTGGCCATGTTTGTTTGTTGTAGTACAGAGTTAGACTGATGGCCTTAATCTAAGGTGTCTTGTGGTTGTTGTTGTTGTTGTTTGACTTGCATCCCACTGGGATTTTTGCACACAGCGTTGGTGTACGGTGTTTTTTTCTGCAATATTTTGCTGTCTTTTCTTGGATTTTCTGTTTGCACTCAGTCACATGTTCACTTTAAGATGTTTTTTTGTTCATGTTTTTCTTTTTTGTTTGTTGCGGTTGCACCCGATTCAAGAGCCGAATGGCTCACAGGGCTATACCTAATACATGAACTTGAAACTTGAAACTCTTGCAAATGAGACTCCTGGGTTTCCTTGCTGCCTCACCTGGTCACAAATAAAAAATAATCGTCCGCTCTTATAATAATCATCATCATCATGATGATGACGATTATTTGCCTTTTGGCGTTCTCTGGTCTGACACTGGTGAGACGAGGCCCTAAAGAAGGCTGTCTCTTGTGTAGGCCAATCAGTTGCAAAGACAATGCCATACATTTCGATTTGAGACCCCCCCCACCTCCTACGCATTTCACAAGTAGTGACTAATCCCATATCTGCATTTCCCATAAATATGCTAAATTCCTCTTGATATGCAAATTCATTTGTCAAGGCGCCCTTCCCCCTCCAACCTCAGCTTAAATATACGCTGCCAAGCCTGGTGGTGTTCATTCAGACGCTTTCTTTCCGACAGACCTGTTCTTCACCTGAGGATGGCTGCTTGCGTTGTGGCTGAAACGTCGTGAGAATTGTATTTTATGATGTATTTTATAATTTTATTATTTCCCTTCTACGTGACTTTACCGAAATAACCAAGAAGATGAATGCCATACATATGTAGAGGAGTAAAATGGGGACGTGACGAAAGCGGGGTCACTGTGGGAACGGGTAGAGTAAGCAGGGTGAAGAGGGAACCAGTGGGTAGAGAGAGGGATCGAGTGGTGAGTCTGGGGAGAAGCCGGTGGTAGCCGTAGAGGTGCTTCTCTCTCCGCTCGGTGGAGTCGGCAGAGTCCCCGATCCGACACGAGAGAGAGAGACCGGAGCTAGCCGGCAGGGACCCGACTCAGAGTAGGAGCCCTAGCCCCTGGGAGTTGTGTACCCTGCTGTGGTGTTATTGTTCACCTTTAAGAAACCCTGGCGAAAGCCCATAACTTACCTCCGCCTCCGAGTGCGTCCGTGGGAACTCCTCAACACATATTTAGAGAATTCAAATATGGGACCCTTCTTGGGTGTCAAGATGTTAAACCACCAAACAGAAACCTTTTGCAAGGAGTCCCGTCTGCATTGACCACACACGGTGCTTGTGGTGAACACGCAAACACAAAACATTCTCTGATAATATATGCATGGTGTGGACCAATCAGTTCCAAAGACAATGCAAATATTATTAGAGAAAGTACGTGTCGTTAATGCAGACAGGATTCCTTGCAAAAGGTTTCTATTTGGTTTTTAAACATTTTAACACCTCCTGTTTTTTTTGCCAGAAAGAGTAAAACACCCTTTTCTTATCAACATGATGATAACTTTGTACATAAGAGCTTTTTTTGGGGGGGGGGCGGGGGGAGGGGGGCAGATCGTGTAAATATAAATGTGTCGTCATTACCGCCACCGCCACCCCGAGGCGGCCAATCAGGAAGGGGTTTGTCACGGAACACAACATTTGCCCAACTAGTTACTGGATCAGCAACTTCCCGCTATTTGTATATTTCCGCCATTTTACATAGCGGCCACCATTAGTATAGTCTGCCAATGTAGGCGGCAGAGCGTTAGGTGGTCGGGTGGATGGGTGGCGGTCATCCGCCGTGAATAGCGAGGATATTCTCCGTGTGGGGGGCACTCATAGTTGGGGGGGGGGGGGGTGTGGTTATGTGGAAGTGGGCAGGGCTAACAGAAAAGCTGGGCGAGGGGGGCGCTGTGAGCCTGTGGTCACGGGACAGACCCAGTAGGTGCCATGGGTTGACTGAGTGAGATGTGCCAACTCGATGCGTTTTAGCCGCCCCAGAGCTCCGTTCGTTGTTGTGAGCATCGCTCCTCTGCCCTCCGTTGTTGCCGGAGGGCGACTGCCTCCAACTTCCCAGTAGCAGCAGCAGCGTCCTTCACGAGCCCTATCCACAGAGGCCGATCGTGACACCGCTGACCTCCGTTGACTCGGCAAAGTCCCCTCAGCTCCACATCCTCCCCCCCCCCCCTGTACCCCCACCGGCTTCCACCTCCTCTCTCCGGCCCGCGTCACAAAGGCGCCGTGGTGACGTCACCGTCACTCGCTGTGGCGGCACGTGGCGGGCGTCGTCGTGTGTGCCGCCGCCACCCCGCCACGCTGAGCCTCCCACGGGCCCCCTTCGTTGGCTTACCGGAACCCCAGGACGTGCAGCTTCTTATATCCGGGCATCTTCTCGAACACGGGCAGCATCTGCGCGTGGTAAGACGAGGGGCGGGGACAGTCGACGAAAGGGGGGAGGGGGGGGAGGACTTCAATTCGAGCGAGAATCAACGCGGTGTTCACGTCGGCCCGTGCCAACCGTGGATTTCCCCGCTTGGGGCCCGAGTCCCGGTGGTGCCACCACAGCCGCGTCTTCCACACCCCTCACCCATTTCCTCTCTTAACAACGCCATTAAGATGGCCCACAATTCCCCTCTGCCCCCACTCCGGGCGTAAAACTGGGCCGGCTAAATCGTCACGATCGTCATCATTGTGTTCAGTTTGTTGTCCATCCCCCACCACCCTTTCCCCCCACTCCCGCGCATTCGGTTAGCACGGTTGGCAAGGTACGGTGCGAAAGAAGTTCAACATACACACACACATAGACTCACATAGTCACTCACCCACTCACATAGTCACTCACCCACTCACACAGTCACTCACCCACACACACAGTCACTCACCCACTCACATAGTCACGCATTCACTCACATAGTCACTCACCCACTCACACAGTCACTCACCCACTCACATTGTCACTCACCCACTCACGTAGTCACTCACCCACTCACACAGTCACATAGTCACTCACCCACTCACACAGTTACCCACTCACATAGTCACTCACCCACTCACACAGTCACTTACCCACTCACATAGTCACTCACTCACTCACACAGTCACTCACCCACTCACATAGTCACTCACCCACTCACATTGTCACTCACCCACTCACGTAGTCACTCACCCACTTACACAGTCACTCACCCACTCACATAGTCACTCACCCACTCACATAGTCACTTACCCACTCACATAGTCACTCACCCACTCACATAGTCACTCACCCACTTACACAGTCACTCACCCACTCACCACTCACATAGTCACTCACCCACTTACACAGTCACTCACCCACTCACACAGTCACTCACCCACTCACACAGTCCCTCACCCACTCACATAGTCACTCACCCACTCAGACAGTCACTCACCCACTCACATAGTCACTCACCCACACACTCACCCATTCTCCAATTAGCACGGTTGGCTACGTACAGTGCGAAAGAAGTTCAACATATACACTACTGTACAGTACACTATACACTACACACCACTAATATACACTACACCACGATACTACACGACTATACACTACAATATACACTACACTATACACCACTAATAAACACTACACACCACTAATATAAACTGCACTATACACTACACTAATACAAGCTACACTACTATAAACTACACTACACACTACACTAATATACACTACACCATACACTACACTAATATACACTACACTACTATATACTGCACTAATATACACTACACTATACACTACACTAATATACTCTTACACCACGATACTACACGACAATACACTACACTACACACTACACTAATATACACTACACTACTATACACTAATATACACTACACTATACACTACACTACTATACACTAATATACACTACACTATACACTACAGTAATATACACTACACTACTATACACTACACTAATATACACTACACTATACATTACACTACTATACACTAATATACACTACACTATACACTACACTACTATACACTACACTAATAGACACTACACTACACACTACACTAATATACACTACACTAATATACACTACACTATACACTACTATACACTACACTATACACAACAGTAATATACACTATACTACTATACACTACACTAATTTACGCTACACTATACACTACACTACTATACACTAATATACACTACACTATACTATACAGTAATATACACTGCACTACTATACACTACACTAATATACGCTACACTATACAGTACACTAATATACTAATATACACCACGATACTACATCGACAACGCTCACTCTGGCTGAAGGAGTGGCAACGACTTTCGTCACCCTCGCCCCCCGCTCTCTCCGCGAGTGGGGGGGGGGATGCCGTGAGCCGTCTCCGATGACGTACACGGGAGAGAGACAGGGACGTACGCAACATACGTCATCGGAATGGGGATTCGGAAGAAAAACTGATGACTTGTACGCACGGCCATCGGAACTCGAAAAGGGATTTTAACCGGCGCACGCTTGCTGACTCTCACTCGCTCACCCTCGCTCACCCTCTATCACTCACCCACGCTCGCTCACACTCACTCGCTGACCCTCGCTCACCCTCTATCGCTCACCTACGCTCGCTCACACTCGCTCGCTGACCCTCGCTCACCCTCTATCGCTCACCCACGCTCGCTCACACTCGCTCACTGACACTCGCTCACCCTCTATCGCTCACCCACGCTCGCTGACCCTCGCTCACCCTCTATCGCTCACCCACGCTCGCTCACACTCGCTCACTGACACTCGCTCACCCTCTATCGCTCACCCACGCTCGCTGACCCTCCTCACCCTCTATCGCTCACCCACGCTCGCTCACACTCGCTCACTGACACTCGCTCACCCTCTATCGCTCACCCACGCTCGCTGACCCTCGCTCACCCTCTATCGCTCACCCACGTTCACTCACACTCGCTAACCTCTATCACTCACCCACGCTCGCTCACACTCACTGACCCTCGCTCACCCTCTATCGCTCACCCACGCTCGCTCACACTCGCTGACCCTCGCTCCCCCTCTCTCGCTCACCCACGCTCACTCACACTCGCTCGCTGACCCTCGCTAACCCTCTAACCCTCTAACCCATGCTCACTAACCCTTTAACCCACGCTCGCTCACCCTCTAACACTCGCTCACTAACCCTCTAAACCACGTTCGCTAACCCTCTAAACCCACGCTTGTTAACCCTCTAACTTTTGCTTGCAAACCCTATAACCCATGCTCGCTAACCCTTAAACTCTCGCTCGCTAACCCTCTAACCTTCGCTCACTAACCCTCTAACCCACGCTCGCTAAACCTCTAACCCACGCTCGCAAACTCTATAACCCACGCTCGCAAACCCTATAACCCACACTCGCTAACCCTTTAACCCACGCTCGCTAACCCACGCTCAACGTTCCCGCGTCGAGCGGACGAACTTGGGGGCGGCCGCGATTAAGCTCATTACGAAGCGCGCGGCCTCTCATCCGCGCTCCCATTAATCGGGGACGGGACACGGCGCCTCGCACCCCAGTGACCGTCGCTCCATCTCGCTAATTGATGCTACCGATCATAACCGCGCGTGCTCGACCGACGTAATTGGACGGGAGTGGCGACGGGCGCATTCGCCAATTTGCAGGCCCCTTAAATTGACGACGCGCCGCTTGGCTACGGCCGCGACGTTCGCTGGGGGTGGGTCGCGCAGCGCGTAGCTTCGAAGGCGCAATGATCATTCCCGTGCGCCGCTTAAGACCTCCCAAATAAAATCAACGGTAATTAGAGCGCGACCCGCCGATGCATCAACCCTCCGCCCTCCCGCCCCCGAACTACCGCATCCGCGTGCACGCGCGCGAACCCGAACGCGACTCGGCAATTGCGTTCGGAGTGACAAGCCTGCCACAGCCACCACCACCACCACCAGGGTAATAAGCCATCGTTTGTGATGGGCCAGGGTCCCTTCTGAAAGAGGAGGAACAAACAAAGGAGCCGTACAGCTCAGTGTTGCGTGGACCTTGCCTGGCAAAGGAAACTAAATAAAATCACAGTTTTGGTGTCGGTGACACGGTGAGAGGCGCGCACCGGATTGCAGCGCAGAATCGGTCCACGGTTCGACTCCATCTCCTCCGGTGGGCAGTTGAAAAACAACGGAGGGAAGTTTTATAAAATCACCCGCCACCCCCCTCCCACGCCCAGCCGCTACTGCTTCTGTCCACCACCCGGCAGGTGCGGTCCACCGCGGTTAGTCAACGGCGGGCAGGTTCGCGTGCGGCGGCGTCCCGTGGCGGTGGCACTGGTGGCGTAAAACGTGGGTTACCCTCTAAGCGGCGCCTCCGCTAGAGCGGCACCCCTACGCGGAGGCCACCTTCCTACTGGCGGTGGCGAGAGCAAAGCACTTGCAGCGGAGGGGAATGGGAGGGGAAGCTGCGCCTTTGCCCTCCTCCAAAAAAATAAATGCTGGATAAAACGTCTCCTCAATTCGACCTCCGCTGGAATGCAGGCGTGAATCCGCGGTGCAAAAAACCCGACGTATAATTAATTCCGCTCTCAGTACCTCTGACTAACGACCACCCCTTCGCACGCGACCTTCGCCGTGACCTTCCTGTTGCCGGGGGGAGGTGGGGGGTGGTTTCCGGGGCCGGGAAGGTTGGCCGTGGCCGGTGGAAAGTTGTTGAGTTCTATGTATTTGTCGCACCAAGCGGAGGACTCCGGACGCCAGGGGTTAGTCGGGTCGTCCCCTGTGTGGGCGAGCGAGGGTGATCGAGCCGCGGCGGTCGTCGTCGGATGCGGCGGCAGAGAACGTGGAGATCGAATCGAATCAGAGCAGGGTAAAGCGGTGACGTACGTTTAACTTCTTTGGCACCGTACGTAGCCAACCGTGCTCATCGAAGGACGGGAGAGTGTGGAAGCGAGTGACTGTGTGAGTGGGTGAGTGACTGTGTGAGTGGGTGAGTGACTGTGTGAGTGGGTGAGTGACTGTGTGAGTGACTGTGTGAGTGACTGTGTGAGTGGGTGAGTGACTGTGTGAGTGGGTGAGTGACTGTGTGAGTGACTGTGTGAGTGACTGTGTGAGTGGGTGAGTGACTGTGTGAGTGAGTAACTATGTGAGTGGGTGAGTGACTGTGTGAGTGGGTGAGTGACTATGTGAGTAGGTGAGTGACTATGTGAGTAGGTGAGTGACTGTGTGAGTGGGTGAATGACTGTGTGAGTGTGTGAGTGGCTATGTGAGTGGGTGAGTGACTGTGTCAGTAGGTGAGTGACTGTGTGAGTGGGTGATTGACTGTGTGAATGGGTGAGTGTCTGTGTGTCTGTGTGAGTAGGTGAGCGACTATGTGAGTGAGTGAGTGACTATGTGAGTGGGTGAGTGACTGTGTGAGTTGGTGAGTGACTGTGTGAGTGGGTGAGTGGCTATGTGAGTGGGTGAGTGACTATGTGAGTGGGTGAGTGACTATGTGAGTGGGTGAGTGACTGTGCGAGTTGGTGAGTGACTATGTGAGTGGGTGAGTGACTATGTGAGTGGGTGAGTGACTGTGTGAGTGGGTGAGTGACTATGTGAGTGGGTGAGTGACTGTGTGAGTGGGTGAGTGACTGTGTGAGTGGGTGAGTGACTGTGCGAGTGAGTGACTATGTGAGTGGGTGAGTGACTGTGTGAGTGACTGTGTGAGTGACTGTGTGAGTGGGTGAGTGACTGTGTGAGTGGGTGAGTGACTGTGTGAGTGACTGTGTGAGTGACTGTGTGAGTGGGTGAGTGACTACGTGAGTGGGTGAGTGACTGTGTGAGTGAGTAACTATGTGAGTGGGTGAGTGACTGTGTGAGTGGGTGAGTGACTATGTGACTGTGTGAGTGACTGTGTGAGTGGGTGAGTGACTGTGTGAGTGGGTGAGTGACTGTGTGAGTGACTGTGTGAGTGACTGTGTGAGTGGGTGAGTGACTGTGTGAGTGGGTGAGTGACTATGTGAGTGGGTGACTGACTACGTGAGTAGGTGAGTGACTGTGTGAGTGAGTAACTATGTGAGTGGGTGAGTGACTGTGTGAGTGGGTGAGTGACTATGTGAGTGGGTGAGTGACTATGTGAGTAGGTGAGTGACTGTGTGAGTGGGTGAATGACTGTGTGAGTGTGTGAGTGGCTATGTGAGTGGGTGAGTGACTGTGTGAGTGGGTGAGTGACTATGTGAGTGGGTGAGTGACTATGTGAGTAGGTGAGTGACTGTGTGAGTGGGTGAATGACTGTGTGAGTGTGTGAGTGGCTATGTGAGTGGGTGAGTGACTGTGTCAGTAGGTGAGTGACTGTGTGAGTGGGTGATTGACTGTGTGAATGGGTGAGTGTCTGTGTGTCTGTGTGAGTAGGTGAGCGACTATGTGAGTGAGTGAGTGACTATGTGAGTGGGTGAGTGACTGTGTGAGTTGGTGAGTGACTGTGTGAGTGGGTGAGTGGCTATGTGAGTGGGTGAGTGACTATGTGAGTGGGTGAGTGACTATGTGAGTGGGTGAGTGACTGTGCGAGTTGGTGAGTGACTATGTGAGTGGGTGAGTGGCTATGTGAGTGGATGAATGACTGTGTGAGTGGGTGAGTGGCTATGTGAGTGGATGAGTGACTGTGTGAGTGGGTGAGTGACTATGTGAGTGGGTGAGTGACTGTGCGAGTTGGTGAGTGACTATGTGAGTGGGTGAGTGACTATGTGAGTGGGTGAGTGACTGTGTGAGTGGGTGAGTGACTATGTGAGTGGGTGAGTGACTGTGTGAGTGGGTGAGTGACTATGTGAGTGGGTGAGTGACTGTGCGAGTTGGTGAGTGACTATGTGAGTGGGTGAGAGACTATGTGAGTGGGTGAGTGACTGTGTGAGTGGGTGAGTGACTATGTGAGTAGGTGAGTGACTGTGTGAGTGGGTGAGTGACTGTGTGAGTGGATGAATGACTGTGTGGGTGGGTGAGTGACTGTGTGAGTGGGTGAGTGACTGTGTGAGTGGGTGAGTGACTATGTGAGTGGGTGAGTGACTGTGTGAGTGGGTGAGTGGCTATGTGAGTGGGTGAGTGACTATGTGAGTGGGTGAGTGACTATGTGAGTGGATGAATGACTGTGTGAGTGGGTGAGTGACTATGTGAGTAGGTGAGTGACTGTGTGAGTGGGTGAGTGACTATGTGAGTAGGTGAGTGACTGTGTGAGTGGGTGAGTGGCTATGTGAGTGGATGAATGACTGTGTGAGTGGGTGAGTGGCTATGTGAGTAGGTGAGTGACTGTGTGAGTGGGTGAGTGGCTATGTGAGTGGATGAATGACTGTGTGAGTCTATGTATGTATGTTGAATTTCTTTTGCTCCGTACGTAGCCAACCGGACCATGCCAATGTTCTGACATTCCGGACTGTTCCGGACCGTGCCGACGTTCCGCTCCGTTCCGGTCCGTGCCGACTGTTCCGACGTTCCAACGTTTCGGACCGTTCCAGACCGTTCCGGCTGAAATAAATTTATTTTTGACACCGCAGGTCGCACGCAGTGGCGGCGGAGGAGGCGGTGGGGTAAAGCGTGCGTACTCGCGGCCGCGAGCGCACCTTGCGTCGGAGTTGCTCGGTGATCCGGTGGAGCTGCGTGGAGCTGGGCGGAGCCACGCAGGGCACGGGCTGGGTCACGCGCACGCTAAACTCCACCACCTGCACCAGGGGGTGCTCCGGAACGGCGTTGGGAAGAGCCGGCTCCTGCGGGACGCCACCGTCGGCCCCCACGTTGCCCAAACACAACGCCACACAGCGCGAGCGAGGCTCTTGTCACGAATAGTGTTTTTTCTTTCTTAAACAGAAATCAAACGTTGTTTTTGCAGTTTCTCACACGTAGCAACAGTAGTAGTAGTGTACGGCTTTCACAACCAAATGTTATGCATAAGAAAAGTTATTATTTTTTTCCGGTTAGATCACGTAAATATATAAATCTGGTTGTTCAATCGGCCACCACCGACTAGTAAGGTTTGTCACGGAAACAAAAGTGCCCAATTCGTTACTAGTTCAGCACTAAGCGGTTGTGTGTCGTAGAGTAAACCCACAACAACGTTTACAATTCGAGTAGCCATGACGTTACAACAACTACCAGCATCATTAGGCGACAGCCAGAATTGTGGACATATCCTGTTTTGATTGCGCCTGCAAATTATTTAAGCTAATACTCTACCACTTTTTGACGACTGTGACGCCGCTTGCAGATCAGCTACTGATTCATCGCTAAGCATACTAAATGCGCTTCACCATTCTGCTCTGTGCTTTGCACTGGATGCACCGTACAGGATCCACCATTGTAGCCTCTACTTAAAATACGATCTCACATCACTTGGTGCAATAATAAATCTACATCGGGCCCTGCTCATCCATAAAATAATTGTTGGCAAATCTGCTCTATACTTAGCTAATTCAAATCCAAGAAGCCTATGACGTCCTTTGCCTGGTATACAGGAGGCCGTGGGTTCAATCCCCACCCTGATGCCTGCATATTTGGAATTTGTGTGTCTCTCTCTCCCCGCGGTCGCGTGGAATTTTTTACGGGTCCTCCGGTTTTTTCGGCCCACTTTTAGAATCAACGTCACGTGATGGTGATGAGCCACTTTGTTGAGCTATCATTTGCGACAGCCTGGTCGCTTCTGAAAAAGAGCTACAAAGTGCAGTGGGCCTTAGTTTTATATTTACACGGCATACAAAGCTGCAGATGCCGGCATTGTGCAACGGTCAGCACACACTGTATTTAACCTTCCTTGATACCAGGGACCCGTCTTGTTAAAGCCTATCCCACCTGAGCGGCTGCCTACACTGCAGTCGGGGTGAAGCGATGGATTCAACCTCGCGTGCAGATGGAGTGTGACGGCATTTGCCACGAGGGATGTCCGTGCCTCGAGGAGGCCTTCTTCCAGCAGAGGATAGACCACGGCTGGTGGTGTGGATGTCATTGGTAGTGAGCGTGTTTTACCGTGCCAGGCCCGGCCGAGCTGCCGATGATCTCGTTGGAGGAAGAGGCGTTCCCACTGCCACCGACATCACCTTTCCCCGACGCCGACGCCTCGGCTGCGCTACCGCCTTCTTCAGCGGCGCTGCTGCCCTCTTCAGCTGCAGTACCACCCTCTTCAGCGGCGCTACCACCCTCTTCAGTTGCACTACCGACCTCTTTAGTACCGCTACTGCCCTCTCCAACTACACTAACAGCGTCTTCAACGGCGCTACCGCCCTCTTCAGCAACTGTACTCCCCTCAGCTCCAGAACCACCCTCTTCAGCTCCAGAACCACCCTCTCCAGCTGCGGTACCACTCTCTTTAGCTGCAGCACGAACCTCTTCAGCGGTGCTACTGCCCTCTTCAACTGCGACACCATCCTCTCCAGCTGTAGCACCATCCTCTCCAGCTGTAGCACCACCCTCGTCAGCTGTAGCATCACCCTCTTTAGCTGCAGCACCACCCCCCTTCAGCTGTGCTACTGTCTTCTTCAGCGGCGCTACCACCCTCTTCATCTGCGGCACGAATCTCTTCAGTGGCTCTACTGCCCTCTTCAGCTGTGGCATCACCCTCTCCAGCGGTGGCATCACCCTCTTCAACTGCACTAGCGCCCTCTTCAGCGACGGCACCGTCCTCTTCAGCTGCGGCACCACCGTCTTCAGATTCTTCGGCTGCGGCACCACCCTCTTCAACTGCACTACCGCCCTCTTTAGCTGCACTACCGCCCTCTTCAGACGCACTACTGCCTTCTTTAGCTGGACTATCGCCCTCTTCAGCTGGACTACCACCCTCTTCAGCTGCACTACCACCCTCTTCAGTTGCACTACCGACCTCTTCAGTAGTGCTACTGCCCTCTCCAACTACACTAACACCGTCTTCAACGGCGCTACCGCCCTCTTCAGCAACAGTACTCCCCACAGCTCCAGAACCATCCTCTCCAGCTGTACCACCACCCTCTTCAACTGCACTACTGCCCTCTTCAGCTGTGGCACCACCCCCTTCAACTGCACTACTGCCCTCTTCAGCGGCGGCACCACCCTCTTCAGCTGTGGCACCATCCTTTTCAGCTGCACTACCGCCCTCTTCAGACACACTACCGCCCTCTTTAGCTGCACTACTGCCCCCTTCAGCTGCACTACCGCCCTCTTCAGCTACACTACCGCCCTCTTCAACTGCACTACCACCCTCTTCAGCTACACTACCGCCCTCTTCAACTGCACTACCACCTTCTTCAGCGGCGGCACCACCCTCTTCAGCTTCTTCGGCCGCGGCACCACCCTGTTCAGCTGAGGCACCGGTGACCTCGGGCGGGCGCTGGCATCCCGGCGTTCCCAACACCGGCGGGCGCCACCACCGTCGGCGTTTGGTATCGTCGTGGCGAAAAGCCCGGCAAACGCAGAGGTCACGACCCTCACGGCGGTCGAGAGGACAGAGCCGGCGACCCCCGGGGGGTCGTTGTTCCGGTCAAGGTCGCCGGTGGCGGCGGCGGAGTCTTAGGGGCGGCTGGGGGCGGCCCGGTGAGATATGGAGGCGGAGATTCTCGTGTAGTTCCTGCGGGGAGGATGAGGCGGGGGGTTAAGATCGCGAGGGGGTTAAGTGTGGACAACCTACGGGGTCCCAGGGCACCGTGGGAAGCGGAGCGGGTCGGTCGATAACAACGATCTCTCAACCGTCATCATCATTATCATCACAATAATCAGTCATTATCATCATTATAATCATAATTTGTTGTCATTCCCATCCTTTTATTGCTCAACCTTACTTCATCATCGTTTGCATGGAAATCATCAAGATCGTAATTTTTTCATGGTAATTTTAACGATCATCATCATCATCACCATTCGTCATCGCATCTCTGTGATTGGTTAAGCCAGCATCACCGCAAACACTCTCGTTGTCAGGCCCACGTGGTCAGGTAATCGTCACCCTACGGACAGACATTCCACTTTGCCTTGCCATGAGCACGTGGAATTGCCTCCCTGGCGCCAGCCAGGCAAAGGAGACGGATCAACGGTCCCATTTGGGAGGCGCCTCTGAGGCTCCTTGTAGACACCTCTGGGGAGAGTGGGCAACCAACGATAACAAGGGGAGACATTTAGCCTCGAATTCGGTCAAACAAGAAACTTAAAGACCACTCAACATTTCAAGAGAAGCACCGATGCACCCGTGGTGAATTCCCGGTAACGGTGGGCCCCTGAAAGAGTCTATGGGCAATGTAAGTCTATGGGCAATGGTGGGGGGAGGGAGCCTAGCTCTCACATACGGCTCTGGGCGGCATTCAGATCCCCGGGGAGGTCCTTCGTCCAGCAGCGGATTGAGCAAGGCACGGGGGCAATACGACGCGTGACGGAAACCGGCGGGGCGAGATCGTGACTACGAGAGGAGTTGGAAGAAAGACAAAAAAAAATTAAGAATAAAAAATGAATATTAATAAAATAAGTTAATATTGGGATGTGAATGTTAAAAGAAACCCGCTAAAATTTACTGACTAGGAAAATAAAAAATATCGAGTAAAAATAAAAGGTTAAAATAAAATGAAAGTCTCCACACAAAAATATCGCGAACATAAAGCAAACAGCGTGGAGGGATTTGTGACGCGGCTGTGCACATCAACACCGAGGACTGGCGGCAGAGGACAAACAATAACGAGTAGGTCGTGAGCAGCGCCATCATTCACACTGCGCACTCAAGCACCGTCAGAGCTCCCGCATGCCACCACCACCACCACTGCCACCACCGCCACCACTGCCACCACCACCACCACCGCCACCACCCACCACCGCCACTACTACCCGCCAACTACTACCCCCGCCACCACCGCCGCCACCATCGCCACCACCCGCCGCCACTACTACCACCGCCACCACCGCCACCACCACCACCATCACCCACCACCGCCACCACCACCACTACTACCACCGCCACCACCGCCACTACTACCACTGCCACCACCACCACCACCACCGCCACTACGACCACCGCCACCACCACCACCGCCACTACTACCACCACCACCACCACCACTACTACCACCGCCACCACCGCCACCACCACCACCGCCACTACTACCACTGCCACCACCACCACCGCCACTACTACCACCGCCACCACCACCGCCCCTACTACCACCACCACCGCCACCACCACCACCACCGCCACTACTACCACCGCCACCACCACCACCATCACCACCACCGCCACCACCACCGCCACTACTACCGCCACCACCACCGCCGCCGCCACCACCGCCGCTGCCACCACCAGCCACCATCACCGCCACCCACCGCCACCACCACCACCGCCGCCACCGCCGCCGCCGCCGCCGCCGCCGCCGCCGCCGCCGCCGCCGCCGCCGCCGCCACTATAATCCGTCTCGTCAAGCCGCCTGGAGGCCACCCGGGGACGCTGGCGGATTTCTCGCGCGACGGCGGCGGCGACGGCGGCGGTGACGGCGGCGGTGACGGCGGCGGTGGCGGCGGCGGTGGCGGCGGCGGTGACGGCGGCGGCGACGGCGGCGGCGGCGGCGGCGGCGGCGACGGCGGCGGCGACGGCGGCGGCGACGGCGGCGGCGACGGCGGCGGCGACGGCGGCGGTGACGGGCGGCGTGACGGCGGCGGTGGCGGCGGCGGTGGCGGCGGCGGTGACGGCGGCGGCGACGGCGGCGGCGGCGGCGGCGGCGGCGACGGCGGCGGCGACGGCGGCGGCGACGGCGGCGGCGACGGCGGCGGTGACGGCGGCGGTGGCGGCGGCGGTGACGGCGGCGGTGACGGCGGCGGTGGCGGCGGCGGTGACGGCGGCGGTGACGGCGGCGGTGACGGCGGCGGTGACGGCGGCGGTGACGGCGGCGGTGACGGCGGCGGTGACGGCGGCGGTGACGGCGGCGGTGCGGCGGCGGTGACGGCGGCGGTGACGGCGGCGGTGACGGCGGCGGTGACGGCGGCGGCGAGAGATTCATCATCGGCCGTCGCACGAGATGCGAGGCTCCCTCCCCCCACCGAGGAAGCAAGGTGTCAAAACCTCGAATTTTTTTTCTCTTTGGTTATGGTGGGGGGGGAGAGGAGGGGAGGGAGGTGGGTGGGTGGGTGGGGGGGCCCAGATCTTAACGGCGTGGGTTTGCTGAAGAGTGCCAGGGCGCGGGATACCGGCGCACGACGAGGCATGAGGTCGACGCAGAGGTCACCCTGCGGGACGATATATTTTCTGCATTTCCATCGCCGCGACGGCGGTCACCGCTCCCGTGAACGTCACTCGCCGGACTCCTCCTCCAGCCGTGTGGGGGACAGCGGCAACTTTCAATGACCTCAAATCCACTCTGAATCAAGACCTAAACACCATGGGGGGATATTTCCAGAAATGGAGGCTCAAGCCAAATCCCCAGTAAACAACAGCCACTGCATTTCATCTTGATAGTAAGAACGCCAAGCACACAGTGAAAGTGACTTTCTGCGGCAACACCGTGCGGCATGACCCCGCTCCGACCTATCTCGCCGTGAAGCTGGACCCGACGCCAACTTTCCATGACCACCGGAAACAGGAGGCTGCCAAGACCAAAACAAGGGTCGGGCTGGTCCAGCAACTGGCGAGCACCCTCAGTGCTAGGGGCATCAACGATGGCGCTTGTGTAGCCGAATACTGTGCACCAGCATGGACCAGAGGTAGTCACCACTCGACTCGATGATGTCCAACTGAACCCTCAAGTCGGCCCCGACACCCTGGGGATGCCCGTGCTGTCACCAAATCTCTCCCCCACCGCTGCAACCCACCGGGAAGCCCCTTCTCAATCATCGGGACCTCAACAACGTCCCACGCATTCGCTTCAAGTCACGCGGCAAAGCCCTTGAGGACCCATGGCGCTTCACCTTCAACGATGCGACTTCAACCCCCGGTGAAGCTTGGATAGCTGAATGGAGTTCAAAATAACTCACAGACATGTTGTTGTGAAAGACCCAACACAGAACTCCACTGGGTTTGCTGTTCCAATAAGCTCATGGTCCACCATATTCTTAGGTTTTTTCGGTAAAGTCACGTAGGTAAAAAAATTAAAATTAATAAAAGTAAAATAAAAATAAAATAAAAATCACGACGTTTCGGAGTCAACACAAGCTTCCGTCTTCAGGTGGAACCGTCACAGCACGATAGCTGTATCAAGTGAGAGAAATTCCAAGAACACAGTATTTGTATATATACTGGTTGAGGGTGGGGTATATTTCTAACAGTAATTGAGCAGTATTATTTATTTATTTACCTACATGACTTTACCGAAAAAACCTAAGAATATGAATCCTTGCAGTCACGAAAGCTTCAAATGATGGTCCACCCTAAATCGCACCCAGCACACAAACCAGGCTGCAGATGCGGATAGCTGATGCACAGATAGAAAATTAAAAACTCTCCAGGAGTGGTGCGACTGCGATCATCCAGAACAGATTTCATAACGTATGACGCAATCTCCAATCCACAAATACAAAGGAGACATCGCAGCGATGATGATGATACACTCCGCTGCTCCTGATGGAGTTGTCTGGCTTAACGCAACTTGAATGTTAAATTGTTTCTCTTAAACTACATCAGCCGTACGAAAGCAAAATACTTTCACCACCACCACTCACCACTCACTCACCCGCCCACTTCAGATCAGTCCCCACATCACTCACTCACCCGCGCACATCACAATCACTCACCCCACTCACATCGCTCACAATCAATCACCCACTCACTCACCCCGCCCACTCATCACTTCGCTCACAATCATCACCCACTCACTCACCCGCCCACTCAATCAGTCACGCACCCACAATCACATCATCCACTCACAATCACTCACCCACTCACTCGCTCACATCAATCACAGACTCACTCACCCGCCCACTCAATCAGTCACTCACAATTCTCACGCACCCACAATCACTCACCCACTCACGTCAACGCCACGTCACTCGCTCACAATCAATCACCCAATCACTCACCCGCCCATTCAATCAGTCATTCACATCACTCACGCACCCACAATCCACTCCCCACTCACTCGCTCATAATCACGTCGCTCACAATCCACTCACCCACTCACTCACCCGCCCACTCAATCAGTCACTCACAATTACTCACGCACCCACATCACTCACCCACTCACTCACCCACTCACTCGCTCACATCAATCACCCCTCACTCTCACTCGCTCACATCAATCACCCCTCACTCACCCGCCCACCCAATCACTCACGCACCCACAATCACTCACCCACTCACTCACCCACTCCACTCACCCCTCACCCACTCACACCACCACACCCACTCACTCACCCACCCCTCACCCCCCCACCCACCACCTCACTCCCCACTCACTCACCCAGTCACTCACTCACCCACTCACTCGCTCATAATCACTCGCTCACTCACCCAACCCCTCCACTGAAACCACAAGGCTGCTCACGTTGAGTCTGCTCGCCCTCGGAGCCGCCACGCACTCCGTCCACGTGCAAAGTGGAACAGCGCAAACTGCTGCTGCTGGGTGAAAGTTGACCCCTCCTGGGTCAACTGGGTGTAGGAGTGGAGGTGTGGGGGGGAGGGTGTGGGGGGTGGAGTAAGGCGTCGTGCCGACCGCAGT
>NC_083834.1:3834519-3871123 GCF_015708825.2 Lethenteron reissneri
GGTGGGGGGCAGGGGTGAGGGTGAGGGGGGAAAGGGATTGGGGGGAAGAGAAGAGAAGTGGGGGGGAAGGGTATTGGGAGGAAGAGGGGTGTGGGGGAGAGGTGGGGGGGGGAGTGGGGGGGAGGGGTGTGGGTGGGGGCAGAAGGGTGGGGGGAGAAGGGTGGGGGGGGAAAGGAAGTGGGGGGGGGGGAGGGAGTGGGGGGGGGGAGTGGGGGGGGGGGGCTTCCTCGGCAAACCGAGGTGAAGTCAAACGCTCCAAAAATTGCCCCCCTTTAAAACATCCGAAACCCCCCTGGACACTTTCAACTCGTGACAATTCAAGTCCGGCACCGAGGCCACCCGCTGCACCGACGAGGCGTGCGGCGAAAACCGTCGGACATCGCCTCGCCGCCGAGACGGCCTCAAAGTGCACCTAGCCTGGCACAGGCGCCCCGGTGACGTCACCGCCACTTAGCGACTGCTGCCGCTGTTGTTTTGGTGGTGGTGTTTTCCTGTTGTTGTTGTTGCTGTTGTTGCTGACGCTCGATTTCACCTCTTCGTGCTGTCGGTGTGCGCTATTTTTTCGTTGTTGTTTGTCCAGCGAGAGTGATTGAATTCATCCTTGAGTGCCACACTCCGTCTTGCGCGGATCGATTCACCTCCCCCCCGCCCCCGCCCCCTGGGCCTCCATTGTAAATATCCAAATGCCTCGACACCCCCCCCCCTTCTCGAGCCCCCCAGGACTTTAAGCCTCACAAACTGCACCCCCCCCCAACTCCTTCTCTCTCTCTCCCTCGACTCGCGAACGCGACGCTTCTCTCCCGGCAGTCGTCCATCAACATGCAGCCGCTTTGATCTCATTTGATGTCGATGTGGTGGGTGGGGGGGGAGATACACACGGTAAGATGAGATGTTAACTACCTCGCCTGGTATACAAGAGGTCGTGGATTCAATCCTGATATTGCTGAATATTTGGAGTTTGCGTGCCTCTCTCTCATCATCATCACGGTGGCTAGGAGATGTTAACTACCTCGCCTGGTGTACAGGAGGTCGTGAATTCAATCCCGACATCTGCTGAATATTTGGAGTTTGCGTGCCTCTCTCTCATCATAATCACGGTGGCTAGGAGATGTTAACTACCTCGCCTGGTATGCGGGAGGTCGTGGGTTCGATCCCGACCCTGACGCCTGCTGCTGTATATTTGGAGTTTGCGTCTCTCTCTCTATCCATCATCACGGTTGCTAGGAGATGTTAACTACCTCGCTGGTATACAGGAGGTCGTGGATTCAATTCCGATATGCTGTATATTTGGAGTTTGCGTCTCTCTCTCTCCCCGTGGTCGCGTTGATTTTTCTCTGGGTCCTCCGGGTTTTCCCCTCCACATTTAGAATTAACATCGCGCGTTTCGAGGACTGTAAGTGGCTGCAATAAATTTCAACACGATGGTAAGCCCCTTGGTTGAGTTATCATATGTGATAACCAGGTCGCTTCTAAAAAAGAGCTGTATAGCTCAGTGGGCCTTACCTGGTAAAATACAAAAAATAGTTTAATTATAGTTTTGTTTAGATCCTTTTCGTATTTGGTGCACACAAATTAAGCCCTGGTCCTGGGTTTGACGCAGACTCGATCGTGCGAGGAGCTCTCAGATCCTTGAAAGTTCTGGTCACAGTCGACCCAATCAGCTCCTCCGGCAGCCGAGGCTGCATTGGCTGGGTTACGTAGCCTGCATGCCCAGCCCATGGCACGGGTGAGCGGGTGAGTGAGTGTGAATGGGTGGTGTGGGTTGGGTGAGTGAGTGGGTGGGTGAGTGAATAGGTGGGTGGGTGAGTGTGTGTGTGTGTATCACATGGTCCCATTAATGAGCCTCTCCGGCAGGCGAGGCTGCGTTGGCTGGGTCGTGTAGTCTGCATGTCCATCCACAACATGGGGACGAAGTGGGTGGGTGAGTGAGTGGGGTGTGCGTGTGACACAGCCGATTAATGATCTCTACCGGCAGGCGAGGCTGCGTTGGCTGGGTCACGTAGCCCGCATGCCCAGCCATGCCATGGGTGAGTGGCTTTAGGGTGTGGGTGAGTGAATGGGTGAGTGAATGATGATGTGGGTGGTTATCGGGTGTCTGTGTGTGTGACACGGTCCGATTAATGATCTCTACCAGCAGGCGAGGCTGCGTTGGGGGTCACGTAGCCCGCATGCCCAGCCATGCCAGGGTGAGTGGCTTTAGTGGGTGGGTGAGTGAATGGGTGATGTGAATGATGAGTGGGTGAGAGAGTGTTTGTGTGTGTGTGTGACACGGTCCCATTAATAATGATATTCTCCGACAGGCGAGGCGCATTGGCTGGCCCACGTAGCCCGTATGCCCAGGTCATGGCATGGGTGAGTGGGTGGGTGAGGGGGTGTATGTGTGTGCGTGTTGGACGGTTTATGTTTGGTACAGTAGGGGGCACAGGTGGTGCATCAGCCAGTCATCTCGGTCATCTCGGTCAGTCGACCCGTGGCACCTGGGTCTGCCCCGTGACCTCCTACCAGCGGGCGTTCGACACTTCACGTGGCCTCAAGGTGCACATGGCCTGGCACAAGCGTCGTGGTGACGTCACCGCCACTTAGTGGCGAATGGCGGTTGTTGTTGTTTGGACGGATATGAGTTGCTGTACTGAATGTTCACAGCTGAAGTTATGCGCTTGCCAGAAGGCAGTAAGGCCGGAATCGTTGCGTAAGTCAGTAAAAAAAAAACGACACTTTTATATTTTACTTGGAGAGACGCAGATGTATGGAGACATCGATTGCACATCTATCTCGCGTAACTAACCCTTGCTTCGCTTGTGTATTTTTTATTCATTATTTATTTTACCAGGTAAGGCCCGCTGAACGATATATATCACATTTTCAGAGCGACCTTGTTGTTACAAATGACAGCTCGGCGAAGTGGGCTCATCATTATCGCGTGGAAATGTTATTGCAGCTAAACACTTTTAAACGCACGCTGTTGATTCTAAATGTGGAAGGGAAAACTTTTGAACACTTCAGAGAATTTCCAACGACACCACCAGAAAAGGCGTCGCCCTCCGGCTCTGGAGACCACCTGGAGAAGATTCGAGGCACGCGTTGACAACGATTGCGAACAAAGTGGATACTAAATTTCAATTTAAAGCTTTCGTGACTGCAGGGATTCATCTTCTTAGTTCTTTCGGTAAAGTCACGTAGAAGGGAAATAATAAAATAATAAAAATAAAACATAATAAAATACAATTCTCACGACGTTTCGGCACAACGCAAGCAGCCGTCCTCGGGTGAAGAACAGGTCTGTCGGAAAGACAGCGCTGTTTTTCCGTATTTTATTATGTTTTATTTGTATTATTTTATTATTTCCCTTCTACGTGACTTTACCGAAAGAACCAAGAAGATGAAAGTGGAGACGCTTTGACTTCTTGAAGCTATTAACATACATTTGTTATCGTGTATTATCCGTTTTTTTTAAATTAAAAACGATAGACCCATGTAAGTGTTAACATTATTTTGAAGATTCTAGATTGAAGCTTTCGTGGACTGCAATGATTCATATTCTTAGGTTTTTTTCGGTAAAGTCACGTAGGTAAAAAAACACCAAAAAGTAAAATAAAATAAAAATCACGACGTTTCGGAGGCAACACAAGCTTCCGTCTTCAGGTGGTACCGTCACAGCCACGACAGCTGTATCAAGTAAATGAGAGATTGCAGAAGCCACCACTCCGTTTATATAATGGTTGGAGGAGGTGGTAGAGCAAGGGCCGCATACTTTTATTAATATGGTAAGGTGAGGCTTAAGACTAAGAATAGACTGCATAACAAAGGCTGAGCCTTTGTTATGGAGAGGTGCGGTTTGTGACTCAACCTGTAACAGGGAGACCACCACTAGGCATGGTAAAAACTGTGATGGTTGTCTGTCAAATAAGATTGGCAAACAAGTGTAGTTAAATCTTTTTTGCATGGTTAATCACATCTTTCCAATGATTACTCAGTTTGTAACCGTCATCACGGTTGAAATTATGTCTGTGTTTGTATATTTGTATGGCTTCGGTACAAAACATTTGATGGGAGCCAGGAGGTTTGCAGAGAACCTTGGTCTCGGAAAATACAATTTCATGAGAGCCCACCGAGTTGTAGCAATGATCGGCAACGGCCGAAGAATCAGTTCTGCCGTGTTTCAGATCTGACTTGTGCTCGCGGACACGATCAGAAACATGACGTTTCGTTTCTCCAATGTAGCAATCACCACAAATGCAACTCAATTTGTAGACTCCAGGATACTGTAAGTCAGGAACGACATCCTTCACAGATGGAATCAAATCACGGATTTTATGCACTGTACTGAATCGGACTTGGATCTTATGTTTGTTTAGAATTTTGGAGATCTTTTTAGTCACGCCTGCTATGTATGGCAACGTGATAGTTTTGGTCGGAGTTTCATGTGGCTGTTTCTGTATGGTGGGAGAAACAGCTTGGCGGATAGTGCGATCAGAGTATCCGTTCATCCTGAGGGCCCGATGTACATGTCTTAATTCACCGGCCAGGTGGTGTTGGTCAGAAAGCATCCTGTACAGCAGGTGTCAGCCAATGGTCCCGATCGAACCCACGAACCTCCTGCATAGCCGGCGAGGTAGTTGTAATTTCGTACAGATTCATAGCAGCAGATTAAAGATATCGCTTAAGATGTATCATCCATTCTAGATTTGAAGCTTTCCTGATTGCAAGGATTCATACTCTTAGGGTTTTTTCGGTAAAGTCACGTAGGGAAATACATAAATAAATGATAAAAGTACATTAGTTACTGTTAGAAATTATAATATAAATAAAATAAGAAATCCATTATTTCTACCATTTAGTTATTTATTTTTATAATTTATTTGTATTTTTTTTTATTTTTATGTTTTTTTATTTTTACCCACGTGATTTTCCCGAAGAAAACCTAAAGAGTATTTATCATCCGCTCAATTGTCTGTCCGGACGCAGTGTGGCTGCCCGCTCCGTTGCCTCACCGCAGCTGACGGGAGGCACGTGGGGCGAGTGGGACAGCAGAGCGGTGAGCGTGACGCACCACCACGACCACCACCCCGACCACCGCAGGCAGCAGTAGGAGGAGCGCCGCTGCATCCTTCTCCGACCGTCGGTTTTCTTTTCCGCGGCCGCGACGCCTCCTCTGCCGGAGGAGAGCCGCACAGAGAGCATCACGGCGGAGGCGGCGGCGGTGGTGGTTTTGGTCATCGTTAAGATGGAGTGATGGCTCGTGACATCTGATGCGGTATCTATGAATGCAGACTTGACGATGCCTTGAAAAAATGCATTTTTAACACATTCTGTTTTATTGTAACAATAACAATAGGTTCAAACACAAAACAGAATCCTTTTGCAAGGAGTCATGTCGCCTGTGTTAACCACACGTACTCGTGGTGAACATGCAAACAAAAACACGCTCCGATCAATTTCGACTTAAAACTTTCGTGACTGCAGGAATTCATATTCGTTGGTTCTTTCGGTAAAGTCACGTAGATAGAAAAAAAAATTAACTCGTAAAAGCAAAGTTTTTCACTATAAATCCTTTATATGCGTGGCGTCGGTTTTATTTTATTATTCATTTCTGTTTTTCTTGAGTAAGAGTTTCATTTTTATCACATTGGTATTTTAAATTAAATATGCATTTTTTTTCCTAAAAAGTGGAAAATTTTGAAAAAAATTTTCCACGAAAATAAATTGTCACGCACAACGAGTCTGTGTGCAAAATGTCAGCTCGATTGGATCACGGGAAGTGGGTTAAAAAACGACCGAAATATTTGCACGGTCGTAAGCGCGCAAGCAAGCAAGTGAACTTAATATAAAGGATTAATAATAATAAAAAAGAAAGTGAATACAAATTAAAGAATAATATAAATAAAATGAAAACAAAAACCACGACGTTTCGATCGCAACGCAAGTAGTCATCATCAGGAAAAAGGGGTGGGGGGTTAGCCTCTAAAGGCAAACTGTTTATAAAGGTTTAGAGATGGGCGTAGCCCACGTGTGTCAGAATCATGGGTGGGGCAGCTGATGTTAATGTCGCCCACGTGTGTCAGCAGCATGGGAGGGGCAGCTGATGTTGATGTAGCCCAAGTGTGTCAGCATCATGAGCGGGGCAGCTGATGTTAATGTGGCCCACGTGTGTCAGCAGCATGGGAGGGGCAGCTGATGTTAATGTGGCCCACGTGTGTCAGCAGCATGGGCGGGGCAGCTGATGTTAATGTGGCCCACGTGTGTCAGAATCATGGGCGGGGCAGCTGATGTTAATGTGGCCCACGTGTGTCAGCAGCATGGGTGGGGCAGCTGATGTTAATGTGGCCCACGTGTGTCAGCAGCATGGGTGGGGCAGCTGATGTTAATGTCGCCCAAGTGTTCATAATCAACGTTTTTGGGTTTAGATCGCGTTATTTTTAAATGTGTCGTATCCCTCCACCACCCGACACGGCCAATCAGTAAAAAAGTGTCACGCCATTCTGGCAAATTGCCCGATGATGCTGGATGCAATTACCAGCGAAACGTCGTACTACTCAAAAAATGTAAACGTTGTGGTTTCACGCTTCAACACACCGGTGGGCTAAAGCAGTGAACTATTTGTCTTTTGTCAACGTGACACTTTTTTGCTGATTGGCCGTGTCGGGTGGTGGAGGGTTACGACACATTTATAAACAACGCGATCTAAATCCCAAAAACGTTGATTATGAATAATATTGGTTGCGAAGCCTCACACGTGTTAAATCGCCCACGTGTGTCAACAGCATGAGCGGGGCAGCTGATGTTAATGTAGCCCACGTGTGTCAGCGGCATGGGCAGGGCAGCTGATGTTAATGTAGCCCAAGTGTGTCAGCAGCATGGGCAGGGCAGCTGATGTTAATGTTGCCCATGTGTGTCAGCAGCATGGGCAGGGGCAGCTGATGTTAATGTAGCCCAAGTGTGTCAGCAGCATGGGCGGGGCAGCTGATGTTAATGTAGCCCACGTGTGTCAGCAGCATGGGCAGGGGCAGCTGATGTTAATGTAGCCCAAGTGTGTCAGCAGCATGGGCAGGGGCAGCTGATGTTAATGTAGCCCACGTGTGTCAGCAGCATGGGAGGGGCAGCTGATGTTAATGTAGCCCAAGTGTGTCAGCAGCGTGGGAGGGGCAGCTGATGTTAATGTAGCCCACGTGTGTCAGCAGCATGGGCAGGGGCAGCTGATGTTAATGTAGCCCCACGTGTGTCAGCAGCATGGGCAGGGGCAGCTGATGTTAATGTAGCCCAAGTGTGTCAGCAGCATGGGCAGGGGCAGCTGATGTTAATGTAGCCCAAGTGTGTCAGCAGCATGGGCAGGGGCAGCTGATGTTAATGTAGCCCACGTGTGTCAGCAGCATGGGCAGGGGCAGCTGATGTTAATGTAGCCCAAGTGTGTCAGCAGCATGGGCAGGGGCAGCTGATGTTAATGTAGCCCAAGTGTGTCAGCAGCATGGGCAGGGGCAGCTGATGTTAATGTAGCACAAGTGTGTCAGCAGCATGGGAGGGGCAGCTGATGTTAATGTAGCCCAAGTGTGTCAGCAGCGTGAGCGGGGCAGCTGATGTTAATGTAGCCCAAGTGTGTCAGCAGCATGGGAGGGGCAGCTGATGTTGATGTAGCCCACGTGTGTCAGCAGCGTGAGCGGGGCAGCTGATGTTAATGTAGCCCAAGTGTGTCAGCAGCATGGGAGGGGCAGCTGATGTTGATGTAGCCCACGTGTGTCAGCAGCGTGGGCAGGGCAGCTGATGTTAATGTGGCCCAAGTGTGTCAGCAGCATGAGCGGGGCAGCTGATGTTAATGTAGCCCACGTGTGTCAGCAGCGTGGGTGGGGCAGATGATGTTAATGTAGCCCAAGTGTGTCAGCAGCATGAGCGGGGCAGCTGATGTTAATGTAGCCCACGTGTGTCAGCAGCGTGGGTGGGGCAGATGATGTTAATGTAGCCCAAGTGTGTCAGCAGCATGAGCGGGGCAGCTGATGTTAATGTAGCCCACGTGTGTCAGCAGCGTGGGTGGGGCAGATGATGTTAATGTAGCCCAAGTGTGTCAGCAGCATGAGCGGGGCAGCTGATGTTAATGTAGCCCAAGTGTGTCAGCAGCATGAGCGGGGCAGCTGATGTTAATGTAGCCCACGTGTGTCAGCAGCGTGGGAGGGGCAGCTGATGTTAATGTGGCCCAAGTGTGTCAGCAGCATGGGAGGGGCAGCTGATGTTAATGTAGCCCAAGTGTGTCAGCAGCATGGGTGGGGCAGCTTATGTTAATGTAGCCCAAGTGTGTCAGCAGCATGGGCAGGGCAGCTGTTAATGTAGCCCAAGTGTGTCAGCAGCATGGGTGGGGCAGCTGATGTTAATGTAGCCCAAGCGTGTCAGCAGCGTGGGCAGGGCAGCTGATGTTAATGTTGGCCGGCAGTGGTTCTCCACCACAAGGGCCTCCTAGGCAATCATTGCACCTTGCACGTTTTGTTTCACGTGACAAACTTTGCTCAGTGGCTGTGTCGGGTGGTGGCGGGTTTAACGACACATTTATATATTTACGCGATCTCACCCAGGAAAAAAAAAACCGCCTCGATTATGTGAAATTTATATTTAATAACAATGTTAATGATTCTAGATTTGAAGTTTTCGTGACTGCAAGGATCCATACTTTTTGGGATTTTTCGGTAAAGTCACGTAGGTAAAAAATATAACATTAATTAAAAATTTAAACAAATAAATTAACGCTTAAGCGTTCGTGCTTTCGCTACGTTGTCCCCACCTGAAGAAGGACGCTTGTGTTGCGCCCGAAACGTCGTGATTTAATTTAGTTTTTTCATTTTTTTTACCTACGTGACTTTACCGAATAAACCAAAGAGAATGTTAATGATAATAAAATTCCATTCATAATTTCGCTCTTTTGATCAAGGATTTCAAAGCGCTGTACAGGACACAGCAGCAGCAGACACTCAGCAGGGACACAATTATATTACAACTTCATTTCAAGAATCAATTGACTCAATGAACTGAAAGTTTAACAAGTGAAAGCGCGTGTACAAAGATGCTCCAAAGACGCGTCTTTAAGAACAAAAAGTGTTCGCAGACTCATAGAGATCTGCGGATGCCTCGCGGTAGAGCGTCACCCACAGACCGAAGCATCGACCTGCGCATGCGGGAAGATCAACATCGCCAGATTTTAGGGGGGGGGGGGGGACCTTGTGGGTGACACGTGGGTTGCAGGCATGTCAAGGATGTTGGCTGGGGCAAGACGCCTTCACCGCTTTGTTGGGTTAACGAGAGGATTTCAAACTGGCGTTTTGTGTGAGGCTGGTAAGCCGGTGCAGGGAATCTAACGCAATAATAAGAAAACCTCCTATAGACGATACTATAATGTTTGTATTTAACCACCACCATAATTTATCCACCACCACCACCACCACCACCATTTAACCACCACCACCATTTATCCACCACCAACCACCATTTATCCACCACCACCACCATTTAACCACGACCACCATTTAACCACCACCATCACCACCATTTATCCACCACCACCACCACCACTACCATTTATCCACCACCACCATTTATCCACCACTACCATTTAACCACCACCACCACTGTGTTGGGGGCCCCCAAAACATAAAACAACTCCCACGAATCACTGTCTTTGTTTTGCCCTCTTGTAGGGAGAGCAGGAGGTGGTGGTGGTGGTTGCGGTGGTCGTGGTGGTGAGGGTGGTAGTGGCGGTGGTGGTGGCGGCGGTGGTGGTGATGGTGGTGGTGGTGAGGGTGGTGGTGGTTGCGGTGGTGGTTGCAGTGGTGGTGAGGGTGGTGGTGGCGGTGGTGGTGGCGGTGGTGGCGGTGGCAGCGGCGGTGGCGATGGTGGTGGTGGTGGTTGCGGTGGCGATGGTGGCGGTGGTGGTGGTGGTGAGGGTGGGGGTGGTGGTGGCGGTGGCGATGGCGGTGGCTGTGGCGGTGGTGGTGCCAGTGCCGGTGGTGGCGGTGGTGGTGGTGGTGGCTGTGGTGGTGGTTCTGGTTGTGGCGATGGTAACGGTGGTGGCATCGCCCGCATTCTCAGCTCCCCGCTCGCCTCACCGCGGATGCCGCCGTCCGTCTTGCGACTCGCGAGATCCGTCTCCCCGAGGCTCTTCAAGGCCACGTGTCCGTCTCGGCTGTCTCGCCGCGGGCTCCTCGCGAGCGATTCGGACCCTTCGCAGCGTCTGGAGGAAGATGGAGAGCGGCCGTGATATGTTAGCCGTGTGCCTGCTGCTGTTGCTGTTGTTGCTGTTGTTGTTGTTGTTTAGTTTTTGGGTTCTGTCACGGTTTGTTCGATGTGACGGATGGCGCTGGGTGAAGGCGAGTGATCGAACATCTTGGGTTGGTCGATTGGAAAACTACCACCACCACCAAAGCTAAAGACAAAGATCCCCCATATAGCCACCACCACCAAAGCTAAAGACAAAGATCCGCCATATAGCCACCACCACAGATAAAGACAAAGATCCCCCGTAAAGACACCACCACCACCACGGATAAAGACACAGATCCCCCATATAGCCACCACCACCAACACCACAGATAAAGACAAAGATCCCCCATATAGCCACCACCACCAACACCACAGATAAAGACAAAGATCCTCCATATAGCCATCACCACCACCACCACAGATAAAGACAAAGATCCCCCATATAGCCACCACCACCACCACAGATACAGACAAAGATCCCCCGTAAAAACACCACCACCACTGCCAGCAACAACTATTTCTCGTACGCGTCTATTTTTTCAGTCGAACTTCTTTCGCGCCGTACATCGCCAGCCGCGCTAAACAGAGGTGCAAGCGGGGGAGAGCACAACAAACTAAACACCACAACAACAACAACAGCGAGCACTTCGAAAGAAACGAGTTCGTCAATCTGGACGACGACGATTTAAAAGAGCACCACAGCTCCCGGTAGCTTCCTAACACCGGGTAAGGAAGAGAGCGTTCCAGACGGCCGCGCAACGACGCAGTGACCAGCACCGCCGCAGTTGTTCGACGGTTTAGCCAGCAGCAGCAGCAGCAGCTGATGCCGCTGCTGCTGCCAAGATGATGGTCGGAGTTGACGTGATGGTTTATAGCTCCTTGACGGGTCGTTTTTCGTTGTTATCTTGTTTGAGTTCGTTTCCTGTTTGTTTTGTTGATGATTGTTTTTTGTTGTTTGCCGTTGGTTGTTGTTTGTAGTTGTTGTTTATGTTATTTGTTGTTGTTGTTGTTTGTCTGTTGTTCTTTCGCGATGAAATGAAAGTTTTTTTTTATAACATGAAAGTTTTATGATCGATTTAAAGCTTTCGTGACTGCAGGGATTCATATTCTTGGTTCTTTCGGTAAAGTCACGTAGAAGGGAAATAATATAAAACAATAAAAATACGATATTAATATTATTTTATTATTTCCCTTCTACGTGACTTTACCGAAAGAACCAAGAATATAGTTTTATTATCGTTCTGATCATTACTAACACACAAGTCGTAGAATGTTCTTGAAGCCTGAACCGATGGGACTCGCTCGAGGGTTGATTTTGTGCGGTCAGAGTGAGACGCGATCGAGAGGTCACGATGGAGGAGGATTCTCATTCGCAAGGCCGAGTGACCTCTACTGAAACTACACTTCATTTCATATTCCATGCTCCTTTCGGTAAAGTCACGTAGCGAGAAAAAATTACAATAGAATAATAGAAATAAAGTTGAACAAGCGGTCGACCGCTTGTCTTGTGATCGAAAGGTCGTGATATTTTTGCTCACTTTATTTTTATTATTTTTATTATTTTAATGTTATTTTTTCTATCTACGTCACTTTACCGAAAGAACCATAGAATATGAATTCCTGCACTCACGAAAGTTTTAAGTCGAAACTTGATTTTATTTTACTCGGCTTAAGGGCCCCTTTGAGCTGCGACGTTGCGATCATTTTTTGTCAGACGCGACCTCCTGGCTTTAGCAAATGATCGCTCAACCGAAGTGGTGGCTTACCACCACCACCACCACCATCATTATCATCATTGTCGCGTGAAAATTGATAGCAGCATCCAAGTAACTCTGAACCTCGCGAAGTTGATTCTGCACGTGGAGGGGGGGGGGGGGGGGAACCGGAGGACCCGGAGAAAAATCCACGCGAACACGGGGAGAGAGAGACACGAAAACTCCAAATATACAGCAGCAGACGTCAGGGTCGGGATCGAACCCACGACCTCCTGTATACCAGGCGAGGTAGTTAACATCTCCTAGCCACCGTGGTGATGATGATGATGAGAGAGAGACACGCAAACTCCAAATATACAACAGCAGGCGTCAGGGTCGGGATCGAACCTACGACCTCCTGTATACCAGGCGAGGTAGTTAACATCTCCTAGCCACCGTGATGATGATGAGAGAGAGAGAGACACGCAAACTCCAAATATACAGCAGGCGTCAGGCTCGGGATGGAACCCACGACCTCCTGTGCACCAGGCGAGGTAGTTAACATCTCCTAGCCACCGTGATGATGATAATGAGAGAGAGAGACACGCAAACTCCAAATATACAGCAGGCGTCAGGCTCGGGATGGAACCCACGACCTCCTGTGCACCAGGCGAGGTAGTTAACATCTCCTAGCCACCGTGATGATGATAATGAGAGAGAGAGAGACGCAAACTCCAAATATACAGCAGCAGGTGTCAGGGTCGGGATGGAACCCACGACCTCCTGTATACCAGGCGAGGTAGTTAACATCTCCTAGCCACCGTGATGATGATGAGAGAGAGAAAGACACGCAAACTCCAAATATACAGCAGCAGGTGTCAGGGTCGGGATGGAACCCACGACCTCCTGTATACCAGGCGAGGTAGTTAACATCTCCTAGCCACCGTGATGATGAGATAGAGAGAGACACGCAAACTCCAAATATACAGCAGTAGGCGTCAGGGTCGGGATGGAACCCACGACCTCCTGTATATCAGGCGAGGTAGTTAACATCTCCTAGCCATCGCGACCCTCCTGGGTCACCCAACGTGATGGAGGCAGTCGACTCGAGTGGAGCAACAGAGCCAAGAGAAATCGGAGCACAAAGCTGTGGAATATTAATTGGAGCATCGCACACAAAGACAACGGTAATTTAAAACAAAGCGAGCGAGTGGAAATTCGTTGGCATGTGAGTGGGTGGGTGGGTGACTGGTTGGGCGAATAAGTGGGCGAGCGAGTTAGTTAGCTAGTGAGTCTTAAGTGAGCGGATGACTGAGTGGACAAGTGAGTGGCTGAAGTGAGTGAGCGGGCGATTGAGTGAGCGAGTGAGTTGGAAAAGTCGGTGCGTGGGTGGGGTTGAGTGAGTGAGCGAGCGAGCGGGCGAGTGAGCGGGCGAGTGAGCGGGTGAAGCCAGCGAGTGAGTGGGCGAGTGAGCGAGCGAGTGAGCGGGCGAGTGAGCGGGTGAGTGAGTGGGCGAGTGAGTGGGCGAGTGAGCGGGTGAAGCCAGCGAGTGAGTGGGCGAGCGAGCGAGCGGGCAAGCGAGAGAGTGAGCGTGGGAGCGTGCGGGTGAATTCAAACGCGATTGCAAGGCGACGTGGCGGACCCAGTGAGTGATGTCGACTGCCCCAGGGAAGAGCTCAACCTGTTGTCTGTCGCTAAACTCGGAGCGGTGCCTCCCGGTCGACGAGACGGACGAGTTCCACGCGCGCGCTCCTGTCGTCCTCTGTGCCTCCCGTGTGCCCGTGTCCGGGCCTGGGGGAGGAGGGGGGGTACGAGGGTTAACGAAACTTTGTGGAGCTAAAGGCGACCCAGCTTCGTTCCGTTCCGTCTCGTTTAGCGAGGTCGCGCGCTCCGCGAGGATTAAGGAGAGGGAATTTTGCATTCCGTGTGGCTTCGTCTTCTGAGCGTCGTGGGGGATTTGTCGAGAGCGTTAAGAACCGTGGGTGCCTGTGCTCACTCGCTCTCTCAGCCGGGCGCTGGGACACAAAGGTATCCCTTGTAGCCTGCGCAGCAAATTCTAGATTTGAAGCTTTCGTGACTGCAATGATTCATATTCTTAGGTTTTTTTCGGTAAAGTCACGTAGGTAAAAAAATTTAATTAATAAAAGTTAAATAAAAATAAAATAAAAATCACGACGTTTCGGAGGCAACACAAGCTTCCGTCTTCAGGTGGAACCGTCACAGCACGATAGCTGTATCAAGTGAGAGAAATGAAAATTAATAAAAGTAAAATAAAAATAAAATAAAAATCACGACGTTTCGGAGGCAACACAAGCTTCCGTCTTCAGGTGGAACCGTCACAGCACGGAAGCTTGTGTTGCCTCCGAAACGTCGTGAATTTTATTTTATTTTTATTTTACTTTTATTAATTTTAATTTTTTTACCTACGTGACTTTACCGAAAAAACCTAAGAATGTGCGCAGCGAATGTTGGGGGGCAGAAGTTCCGTTCGCGAGAAGCAGCAGCAGCAGCCACCTACGAAGGCCGCCGGTACAAAGGCACACGAGGGGGGCCTCGGCCGCGCCTTCTGCTGTCTCCCACAGCGGCGATGCTATACGCGCAGCGCCATGTACTCATTCGAGGCTGAGTAGACCTAGGGGAGGTCCCGGGGATCATGATTGAGATGATCGTCGCCGGTGTCTGTGTGTGTGTCTATGCGTCTGTGCGTGTGTGTCTGTGTGACTGTGTGACTGTGCGTGTGTGACTGTGTGTGTTGTGTCTGTGTGTGTCTGTGTGTCTGTGCGTGTGTGTCTGCGTGACTGTGCGTGTGTGTCTGTGTGTCTGTGCGTGTGTGTCTGTGTGTCTGTGCGTGTGTGTCTGTGTGACTGTGCGTGTGTGTCTGTGCGTGTGTGTCTGGGTGTCTGTGTGTGTGTGTCTGTGTGACTGTGCGTGTGTGTCTGTGTGTTGCGGGGAGCGGTGGTGTAGCGGTTAGCGCTACGCTGCGCTACGAACCCGGCGACCCTGGTTCGATTCCCACTCACGGCCAACACCGGTGACGATGATCTGAACCGGTACCTGGGCCTCCCCTAGGTCGACTCAGCCTCAAATGAGTTACCTGGTGCGGTGTGTAAACATCGCCACTGGGGAGACAAAGGCGGCCGGGCGTGGTGCTGGCCACCCACCCCTCGTGTGCCGTGCCGGCCTTCATAGGTGCTCGCTAACAGCACTTTCCCCAAACAGTCTGTCAAGGCTACACGGGGGATCTTTGTCTTTTGCATGCGTGCGTGCGCGTGTGTGGTCACGGTGATTATTTCTTCTCTTTGGGGGTGATTAGCTCACAAGCGCCGCTCCATCCAGTCGCGACTTAGCGCTGCGGCTTAAGGGCTTGAGCGGTGCGCGGTCACGTGGGGGGTGAGCGGTGCGTGGTCACGTGGGGGTGAGCGGTGCGTGGTCACGTGGGGGGCGAGCGGTGCGTGGTCACGTGGAGGGCGAGCGGTGCGTGGTCACGTGGGGGGCGAGCGGTGCGTGGTCACGTGGAGGGCGAGCGGTGCGTGGTCACGTGGGGGGCGAGTGGTGCGTGGTCACGTGGGGGGTGAGCGGTGCGTGGTCACGTGGGGGGCGAGTGGTGCGTGGTCACGTGGGGGGCGAGCGGTGCGTGGTCACGTGGGGGGCGAGCGGTGCGTGGTCACGTGGGGGTGAGCGGTGCGTGGTCACGTGGGGGGCGAGCGGTGCGTGGTCACGTGGGGGGCGAGCGGTGCGTGGTCACGTGGGGGGCGAGCGGTGCGTGGTCACGTGGAGGGCGAGCGGTGCGTGGTCACGTGGGGGGCGAGTGGTGCGTGGTCACGTGGGGGGCGAGCGGTGCGTGGTCACGTGGGGGGCGAGCGGTGCGTGGTCACGTGGGGGGCGAGCGAGGGATTTGGAGTCGTCCCGCGCCGGGCGCTGAAGCCGCGTGAGCATCTCGAGAGGGGCCTCACGTGACCCCGCAGCAGTGTACGGAACGGCGTCGCCGCCCTACCCGATACCCGGCCGGGTACGGGTACGGTACGGGTACCCGATTGCGACCTCTGGGATGAAGCCATGTTGCAGGCGCGGGTGGGTTGATTCTAGGAACTTGAATTGTGAGAAGAGTCAAGACGTTGGGAAATGAGTGACAAACGGTGACTCACCAGTGACTCACGGCCTACCCGTACCCGGCCGCACCAGGGTCGCAAACGGGTACCCGTACCCGTACCTGGCCGGGTACGGGTAGCCGGGTATCGGATAGGGTACGGGTATCGGGTACCCGGTTGCGAACTTTGCCCTCTGGGAGTGGGAGATGCCCTGTCTGGGGGTTGCGAGGCATGGGCAGATTTCTTTTTTGGAAGCTAAATCATCGCAACCGCAAAACAAAGTAAGTCACAACTTGCTTTGTTTAATCAAACCCGATGTAGGTATTAACATTCTACATTTTGTTAACGTTTGAAAACCCAAGGTTTGCAAGGCTGCAGTAAAAAAGTCTAAGAACCACTGGTGTAGTGTATAGTGTAGTGTAATGTAGTGTATAGTGTAGTGCATTATATTGTATAGTAGTATAGTGTATAGTATCGTGTAAAGTGTAGTGTATAGTGTAGTGTGTAATAGAGTGTATAGTGTAGTGTATTGCAGTGTATAGTAGTGTAGTGTATGGTGTAGTGTGTAATGTAGTGTATATTGTAGTGTATAGTGTAGTGTGTAATGTAGTGTATAGTGTTGTGTATTGTAGTGTATAGTGTAGTGTATGATAGTGTAGTGTATAGTGTAGTGTTTCGTGTAGTGTGTAATGTAGTGTATAGTGTAGTGTATTGTAGTGTATAGTAGTGTAGTGTATGGTGTAGTGTATAGTGTATTGTGTAATGTAGTGTATTGAAGTGTATAGTAGTGTAGTGTATGGTGTCGTGTATAGTGTAGCGTATAGTGTAGTGTATAGTGTAGTGTTTAATGTAATATATAGTGTAGTGTATAGTGTCGAGTATATTGTAGTGTAAAGTGTATTGTATAGCAGTGTAGGAGTGTAATGTAAAGTTGTTTATTGTGTAGTGTATATTAGTGTCGTGTATAGTAGTGTAGTGTGAAATGTAGTGTATAGTAGTGTCGTGTATAGTGTAGTGTATATTGTAGTGTGTAATGTAGTGTATAGGAGTGTAGTGTAAAGTAGTGTATTGTGTAGTGTATATTAGTGTAGTGTATCGTAGTGTAGTGTATAGTGTAGTGTATTGTATTGCAGTGTATAGTAGTGTAGTGTATGGTGTGGTGTATAGTGTAGTGTAAAGTTTAGTGTATAGTGTAGTGTATGATGTAGTGTATAGTGTAGTGTAAAGTGGCATGTATAGTGTAAAGTGTAGTGTATAGTGTAGTATGTAATGTAGTGTATAGTGTAGTGTAAAGTGTAGTGTATAGTGTAGTGTATAGTGTAGTGTATTGTGTAGTGTAAAGTGTAGTGTATAGTGGTGTGTATTTGACTGTAGTGTAAAGTATTGTGTAGTGTATATTAGTGTACTGTATAGTAGTGTAGTGTCAAGTGTAGTGTATAGTAGTGTAGTGTATGGTGTGGTGTATATTGTAGTGTAAATTTGAATATATAGTGTAGTGTGTAATGTAGTGTATAGTGTAGTGTATTGTAGTGTAAAGTAGTGTAGTGTATGGTGTATTGTATAGGGTAGTGTAAAGTGGCGTGTATAGTGTATAGTCTAGTGTATAGCAGTGTAGTGTGTAATGTAGTGTATAGTAGTGTAGTCTATAGTGCAGTGTATAGTGTATAGTGTAGTTTATTGTATTTCAGTGTATAGTAGTGTAGTGTATGGTGTGGTGTATAGTGTAGTGTAAAGTTTAGTGTATAGTGTAGTGTGTAATGTAGTGTATAGTGTAGTATGTAATGTAGTGCATAGTGTAGTGTAAAGTGTAGTGTATAGTGTGTAATGTAGTGTATAGTGTAGTGTATAGTAGTGTAGTGTGTAATGTAGTGTATAGTGTAGTGTAAAGTGTAAAGTGTAGTGTATAGTGTAGTGTATAGTGTCGTGTAAAGTGTAGTGTATAGCAGTATAGTGTAGTGTACAGTGTAGTGTATCGTGGTGTATAGTGTAGTATGTAATGTATAGTGTAGTGTAAAGTGTAATGTATAGTGTAGTGTATAGTGTAGTGTGTAATGTAGTGTATAGTGTAGTATGTAATGTAGTGCATAGTGTAGTGTAAAGTGTAGTGTATAGTGTATAATGTAGTGTATAGTGTAGTGTTTAGTAGTGTAGTGTAAAGTGTAGTGTATAGTGTAGTGTATAGTAGTGTAGTGTAAAGTGTAGTGTATAGTGTAGTGTATAGTGTAGTGTATAGTGTAGTGTATAGTGTAGTGTATAGTAGTGTAGTGTAAAGTGTAGTGTATAATGTAGTGTATAGTGTAGTGTATAGTGTAGTGTATAGTGTAGTGTGTAATGTAGTGTATAGTGTAGTATGTAATGTAGTGCATAGTGTAGTGTAAAGTGTAGTGTATAGTGTGTAATGTAGTGTATAGTGTAGTGTATAGTAGTGTAGTGTAAAGTGTAGTGTAAAGTGTAGTGTAAAGTGTAGTGTAAAGTGTAGTGTATAGTGTAGTGTATAGTGTAGTATGTAATGTATAGTGTAGTGTATAGTAGTGTAGTGTGCAATGTAGTGTATAGTATAGTATGTAATGTAGTGCATAGTGTAGTGTATAGTGTAGTGTGTAGTGTGCAATGTAGTGTATAGTGTAGTGTGTAATGTAGTGTATAGTGTAGTATGTAATGTAGTGCATAGTGTAGTGTAAAGTGTAGTGTATAGTGTGTAATGTAGTGTATAGTGTAGTGTATAGTAGTGTAGTGTGCAATGTAGTGTATAGTGTAGTGTAAAGTGTAGTGCATAGTGTGTAATGTAGTGTATAGTGTAGTGTATACTAGTGTAGTGTGTAATGTATGTATAGTGTAGTGTAAAGTGTAGTGTATAGTGTAGTGTATAGTGTCGTGTAAAGTGTAGTGTATAGTGTAGTGTATCGTGGTGTATAGTGTATAGTGTAGTGTATAGTGTAGTGTATCGTGGTGTATAGTGTAGTATGTAATGTATAGTGTAGTGTATAGTGTAGTGCAGTGGTTCTCAACCTGGGGTGCACGCGACCCGCTGGGGGTGCGAGATGCCCTTTCTGGATGTTGCGAGACATGGGCAGATTTTTTTTGGCAGGTAAATCATCGAAAGCGCGGATTAACCACGGACGCGTAAGTTACAAAAGCTTCAGCAAACCCCACGTAGTTATTAACATTCTACATTCTTGTTAACAGTTAAGAACCAGAGGCGTGCAGGGCTGCATTGCTCGAGTAACATACATACACCATCCTACATATCTCAACTTGCTACACCTGAATTTATTTGTGGTTGGTGGTGGCGGGGGTGAATCGTGGCGGTGGGTGGATTGGTGGGTGGTGGGTGCGTGGGTTGGTGGGTGGGTTAGTGGGTGGGTTGGTGGGTGGGTGCGATGGTGGGTGGGTTACTAGGTAGGGTGGTGGGTTGGTTGGTGGGTGGGTTAATGGGTGGGATGGTGGGTGGGTTGGTGCGTTGTTTGGTGGGTTGGTGAGTGTGTGGGTTGGTGCGTGGGTTGGTGGGTGTGTGGGTTGGTGCGTGGGTTGGTGGGTGTGTGGGTTGGTGCGTGGGTTGGTGGGTTGGTGCGTGGGTTGGTGGGTGTGTGGGCTAGTGCGTGGGTTGGTGGGTGGGTTGGTGGGTTGGTGGGTTGGTGCGTGGGTTGGTGGGTGTGTGGGTTAGTGCGTGGGTTGGTGGGTGGGTTGGTGTGTGGGTGCGTGGGTTGGTGGGTGGGTTGGTGGGTGCGTGGGTTGGTGAGTGGGTTGGTGGGTGGGTGGGTGCGTGGGTTAGTGGGTGGGTTAGTGGGTGGGTTGGTGGGTGCGTGGGTTGGTGGGTAGGTTGGTGGGTGCGTGGGTTGGTGGGTGGGTTGGTGGGTGCGTGGGTTGGTGAGTGGGTTGGTGGGTGGGTGCGTGGGTTAGTGGGTGGGTTAGTGGGTGGGTTGGTGGGTGCGTGGGTTGGTGGGTGGGTTGGTGGGTGCGTGGGTTGGTGAGTGGGTTGGTCGGTGGGTGGGTGCGTGGGTTAGTGGGTGGGTTAGTGGGTGGGTTGGTGGGTGGGATGGTGGGTGGTTTGGTGGGTAAGTGCGTGGGTTGGTGGGTGGGTTGATGGGTTGGTGTGTGGGTGCGTGGGTTGGTGGGTGGGTTGGTGCGTTGGTGTGTGGGTTGGTGGGTGGTGATGCGTTCCACGAATTCAAACCGAGCCCCACTCTCAGACGCGTCCTTCTCACGACCTTTGCTGATCTCGCCAAGTGGCTATAAACCATCACGCCAACTCCGGCCATCATCCTGGCAGCAGCAGCAGCAGCATCAGCAGCAGCATCAGCAGCAGCATCAGCAGCAGCATCAGCAGCAGCATCAGCAGCAGCATCAGCTGCTGCTACTGCTGGCGAAACCGTCGAACAACGAAGGCGGTGGCGGTGCTGGTCACCGCGTTGTCGCGCGGCGCTCTCGGACGCGCTTCTGCGGCCGTCTGGAACGCTCTCTTACTTACCGATGTTAAGAAGCCACCGGGAGCTGTGGTGCAGTTTTAAATCGTCGTCGTCCAGATTGACAAACTCGTTTCTGTAAAAGTGCTCGTTGTTGTTGTTGTGGTGTGTAGTTTGTTGTGCTCTCCCCCGCACCTCTGATTAGCGCAGTTTGCTGCGTACGGTGCGAAAATTCAACATACAGTATATACATACACACAACATACACACACACACACGGCATACATACACACAGCAAACGTCAGGGTCGGGATCGAACCCACGACCTCCTGTATACCAGGCGAGGTAGTTAACATCTCCTAGCCACCGTGATGATGGTGATGAGAGAGAGACACGCAAACTCCAAATATACAACAGCAGGCGTCAGGGTTGGGATCGCACCCACGACCTCCTGTATACCAGGCGAGGTAGTCAACATCTCCTAGCCACCGTGATGATGATGAGAGAGAGACACGCAAACTCCAAATATACAGCAGCAGGCGTCAGGGTTGGGATCGAACCCACGACCTCCTGTATACCAGGCGAGGTAGTTAACATCTCCTAGTCACCGTGATGATGGTGATGAGAGAGAGAGACACGCAAACTCCAAATATACAGAGGCAGGCGTCAGGGTTGGGATCGAACCCACGACCTCCTGTATACCAGGCGAGGTAGTTAACATCTCCTAGTCACCGTGATGATGGTGATGAGAGAGAGAGACACGCAAACTCCAAATATACAGAGGCAGGCGTCAGGGTCGGGATCGAACTCACACCAGGCGAGGTAGGTAACATCTCCTAGCCACGGCGAAACGCTTCGCCGTTCGAGCGCTTGATCGCATTTCGTTCCTGCGCCCACGTGACCGACCCCGCTTAACCTACCCCACGTGACCTACCCCGAGCGGTTTTTAGGCGCGGTTACGTAACCGGCTCCGTTCGTTGTTCTGAAGGGTGGCTGAAAAACAACACACACACACACTAACAAACAAGCAACTCGAAAATGCTAAAGCGAGGATTTTTGCGAAGAGGCCGGTCCGTTGTGGCGTGGGAGCTTAGGAGCGGCGGGGTTAAGACCGACTCCCCGGGGGGGGGGGGGCCGGGCCGTGGGTAACTCTTCGTGCAGCACGAGACGGCTGGACCAGCGTGGCAAGAGACGGTCTGAGTAGCCCGCCGGGAATGCCTCGGGGTATTTTGGAGGACCCCTTCCGGGCTAAGCGATTGCAGGGGTTGCGCCTTTACCCATTTGTCCCCCTTACGACCGCAGAACTACTACGGTGGTCTAGGGGCCGTCCATAAATGACGTCATTTACGCCCCCCCCCCCCCCTTCTCTTCCTTCTCCTCTTCTTCCTTGATATTCGTATTTGTCTTCACCTTCGCGTTGTGCAGTGCTCGGGCAAGCGCACGCACACAAGTCGCGAATTCATTCGCATGTCGTCCACCCGGCACGCCACTCGCTCGCTCTCTCGCAAAAACTCTACCTTAAGGTTTCATTTTTATAGTTTCGAACTTACGAAATGGGCTTTCTATCTCGCTCCCTCTCTCTCTCTCTCACAAGCGCCATGACCTCGCCAACTTCGCCTGTGCTCAGGCGAAGATGACGGTGGTACAGAACGAGGAAAAAGATGCTGCAAGGTGACACTGACGGCTGCTCTGTGCTGCTTCCAGTGTTCAGAGACCTGCTCAAGGCGCGGCTCCGGCTGGAGCACGCCATGTACCACACACATGTCGGTGATGTGTCTCTGTCTCTCTCTCTGTGTCTCTGGCTCTCTCTGTGTCTCTGTCTCTCTCTGTGTGTCTCTGTCTCTCTCTGTGTCTCTGTCTCTCTCTGCTCAAGGCGCGGCTCCGGCTGGAGCACGCCACGTGACACACACGTGCCGGTGATGTGTCTCTGTCTCTCTCTCTGTGTCTCTGTCTCTCTCTGTGTCTCTGTCTCTCTCTGTGTGTCTCTGTCTCTCTCTGTGTCTGTCTCTCTCTGCTCAAGGCGCGGCTCCGGCTGGAGCACGCCACGTGACACACACGTGCCGGTGATGTGCAGCGCGTCTTCTTCGAGCGCTGGGGAGCCGGACAAGCCCCTCTCTGCAGCAGCGTGGACGGCACCTCGTGGTGTTCACCTTCTGCAGCGCTCGCTCGTCACCGTGGCGTGCGCGATGACCACCACCACCACGTGACTTTTCTTTCGTGTTGTGCGCGGTGCTTTTAGCGCCACAGCGCGTGGATTCATAGCGTTTGTTTGTTTGTTTGCTGGTGACTTTGTGTGTATTTCATATCGGAATCGCCTCCAGTGCTGTTGCTGCTGGCGGCAATAAAAGTGGTTTAAAAGTCAAGTCTCTTCTCACTCTCTGCTCTCTCTCTCTAAGCCCGAGTTCACAGCCTGCGCCTATGAACAGCACCGCTGTGTAAAGCGTGGGGATTGTGGGGGGGGGGGGAGCGGTGGCGCAGCGGTTAGCGCGCTGCGCTACGAACCCGGCAATTCGATTCCCACTCACGCCCAACACCGGTGACGATTATCTGATCCGGTCCTGAGCCTCCCCTAGGTCGACTCAGTGTGTAAACATCGCCACTCGGGGAGACAAAGGCGGTCGGGTGTGGGGCTGGCCACACCCACCCACCCCCACCCCCCCAACACCCCCCCCCACCCCAACCTCCCCAAACCCTCCCACCCTGCTACCCCCACCCCAAGCCCACCCCACCCCCACCCTCACCTTTCCACCCCCACCTCCCCCACCCCCACACCCCCCACCTCCACTTCCCCCCACCTCCCTCACCTCACCCACACCCTCACTTTCCCCCCCCACCACCCCCACCTCCCCCACCCCCACCCCCACCTCACCCCCCACCCCCATCTCACCCCCCACCTCCACCACCTCCAACCCCACATCCACCCACCCCACCCCACCCATACCCCCCCGACATGTGTGGTCATTGTGGATCGTTCATCGATATTGATCGCATCGATTCCCGCTGCGGTCGATCCATTATTAATGAACAATCAAAGACACCGCTGTTGAATCGCACTTTCCTTGTGGGTTCACCTCCGCGCCGATGTTACTGGCCACGCCTCCTTCCCCCCCCTTCATTTGATTGGCTAATATCAGCTGATATATTAGTGGCATTTTCTGTTACCGAATCCACACACAACAACAACAACAAACACCCCCATCGTGTTCTTAAACTAATGACTATGTTTGTATCTAAGTTGGCTCCGTTTTCAGACGATAGCTCAACCAAGTTGCTTGCCATCATCATCATGTGGACATTTGTAGTAGCTAAATAACTCTAAACAGCGTGATGTTGATTCCAAATGTGGAGGGAAAAAGCGGAGGAACCCGAGAAAAATCCACGCGGCCACGGAGAGAGAGAGACGCAGACTCCAAATATACAGCAGCAGGCGTCAGGGTCGGGATCCAACCCACGACCTCCTGTGTGCCATGCAAGGTAGTTAACATCTCCTAGTCACCTTCTGGTGCTGACTCTAAGAGGCTCCACTGCACTCATTAAGGAAGAGCCACCCTGAGCCGCATAGCAATCCCAAGTGTTTTTGGCCTACTCTTCCAAGGCGCAGCCCCGCAAGTGCTCTCTCTCGCGCCAACTGCTGGCTGGCCGGTGCAAGGTGGAGGTAGGAGAAGGGGGTGGTGGTGGTGGTGGTCGTGGGGGGTGGAGACTCCGCTGGACAGGCCGAGTAATAAAGTAGCTCTCTCTCTCTCTGTCTCTCTCTCTTCATGGGTCACGCAATGATGACCCCGGGGCTCCTGCGACAAAGACGAAAGCATCAAATCTAGAATTAACACCCTCTACGGGGAAGAATTCCACCTATCTGTTAGAATTTTTAACAGACAACGAGACAAGAAGTCACAGCTTCTCGAGACGCTGGCCTTCCTCAAGAGATGCCGCGATGACAAGGTAATACCCATCGCTTTCACACTCACATCTGCTGCTGTGTCCTCACCGAACTCTAAACAGATTTTATTGATTGTCAGCCAACACTGGTAAAAAAACAACATGGGCATTTTCGTTCTCTTCTATCATGTGCACCAACAGGGGCTTGTGCACAAACACGTACACGTCTACGTACACCACGTGCTCTCTTTTAGCCCCCCCTCCCAATACGTTCCATTCATTGGCTACCACATTCTGATAAGCTCCCCCCCCCCTCCTCACCCCCTTAACTTGTATTTAAGAGCTTGCATCTTGGAATCCCTGCCTCACTTGATGCAGCAAATCTGGCTGTGACGGTCCCACCTGATGACGGAGACTTGTGTTGCCTCGGAAACGTCGTGATTTTTATTACTTTATTTTTTATTAATTTTAATTTCATTTTTTACCTACTTGGTGACTTTACCGAAAAAACTAAGAGTAAATACGAAGTTCCCCATGCCACGTGGCCCCTCTTGACCGTTGTGGCGGGCGCTGTTAGCGAGCGGCGCCTGTGAAGGCGGGTCACGGCACACGAGCGGGTGGTGTGGCCTCGCCAGAAACACCCGACCGCCTTTGTCTCTCTCTCTCCCTATATTGCTCGCGAAAGCCTACGTGGTAAATTAACCTCGTAATTAAGGTGCAGGGTCTGTGACAAAAAGTAAGTGAAACCCTGGTTTCATTAGCTCAATCGAGGGAATAATTCGAATCGGGTGTTTAAATAATGATGCAGATCTTCGGGGTGAGTTGGGGAGGCCCCCGACCCCAGAAAAAGATCAGAAACTTCGTGAGTTTGGTCTTCAGCATACAGCCAGGTGCGATCAAATTACCTCTCTGAGGACCTCAGGAACATCAGTCCGGAGGGGCTCACAAAAAATGTCTAATGACCCTCATGCACTCTCATGCTCACAGGCCCTTTGGATTACACCCGTTGGGTTGCACTCCCTCGTCCAGGAGGCAGCTCTTCTTATCCTTCCTTTCTACAGTTATATTGCTAATTTCTCACGTTAACTTCGTGCTAATCCCTCACGTTAACACGGCCACTTCAGTGCCCTCTAATCTTTCACATTAACATCATGCTAATCTCTCACATTAACATCATGCTAATCCCTCACATTAACATAGCCACTTCCGTGTCATCTAATTTCTCACATTAACATCATGCTAATCTCTCACATTAACATGGCCACTTCAGTGCCCTCTAATCTCTCACATTAACATCATGCTAATCCCTCACGTTAACATAGCCACCTCCGTGCTCTCTAAGTCCTCACATTAACATCATGCTAATCTCTCACATTAACATAGCCACTTCAGTGCCCTCTAATCTCCCACATTAACATCATGCTAATACCTCACATTAACATAGCCACTTCCGTGCCATCTAATTTATCACATTAACATCATGCTAATCCCTCACATTAACATAGCCACTTCCGTGCCCTCTAATCTCTCACATTAACATCATGCTAATCCCTCACATTAACACGGCCACTTCAGTGCCATCTAATTTCTCACATTAACATCATGCTAATCTCTCACATTGACATCACCAGCCTCGGCCACTTCTTTAGGACCCTTGAGCTACACCCATTTAAAACCCTTTACAGCAGTCTGCCTCGGCAGCAGTACCATGCTTTCCCACCTGATGACGGACGCTTGTGTTGCGCCCGAAACGTCGTGATTTATTTTATTTTATACCTACGTGACTTTACCCAAAGGACCAAAGAGTATAATGTCCAAGGATCTGGGGCTCCACCAATCGACTGTCAGATAGACTACAAACATCACTTGCCTCAACAGTCTGTTAAAGTTACGGGGATCTTCGTCTTTTGCTTTGTCTCTGTGTGTGTGTGTACACGCGCCTGTGTGTGGGGAGCGGTGGCGCAGCGGTTAGCGCTACGCTGCACTACGAGCCCGGCGATCCGGGTCCGATTCCCGCTCACGGCCAACACCAGTGACGATTATCTGAACCGGTCCCGGGCCTCCCCTCGGTCGACTCAGCCTCAAATGAGTACCTGGTGCAGTGTGTAAACATCGCCACTGTGGAGACAAAGGCGGTCGGGCGTGGTGCTGGCCACCCACCCCCTCGTGTACCGTTCCGGCCTTCATAGGTGCTCGCTAACAGCACTTGCCCGTACAGTCTGTCAAGGCTATACGGGGGATCTTTGTCTTTGTACACGCCTGAGTGTGTGTCCACGTGTCGCCTGCTACAAGACCGCCCCATCCGCTCACTGAACGCGACCGCCCTTTCACAGGTGCTGCTCGCTAACAGCAGCACGTGACCCCTACGAGCCCGTTCAAGAAGAAGAATAAGAAGACTTTAAACAAAAAACCGCTCTGTGAGGGAGAGCTCTTTCGCCTTCGTCCGAGGTGCCCGGTGCTATGATTTGCGTGACCCCCGTCGCCTGAACAGTGCACAGGAACGACCGCCCTGACACCCACCTCCGACAGCTGCGCCATGACGAGGAGAGATAGTCGAGTCGGTCACGTGGCCTCATCACGCGGCTCAGTCGACTGCAATCCGCGGGGGGGCTAGGGGGGTAGGGGGGGCTAGGGCGGGGGGCACTTACCGGCTGCATCATCAGCACCCAGCCCCTAGGAGCCATCCATAAATGACGTCACGCGATTTTTGACGATTTTTGACCCCCCCCCCCAACCCCGTCACACGGCGTCACGACAAGTCAGACCCCCTCCCCTCAAATATGACGTCACAAAGCTCTGCCCCCCCTCTCCCCCAAAACCATATTTCCATTTTTTAAATAAAACATGTCTTCAAATCGCTTTATCATCAGCACCCAGCCCCTAGGAGCCGTCCATAAATGACGTCACGCGATTTTTGACGATTTTTGACCCCCCCCCCACCCCTCGTCACACGGCGTCACGACAAGTCAGACCCCCCCCCTCAAATATGACGTCACAAAGCTCTGCCCCCCCCCCCCAAAACCAATAAAAAATGCTTCAAATCGCTTTAAACTATTGGCATTGTAGTGCGTGTTTAATGTGGCGCTGCACTCTGATGTTGTAGGAGTGTTGTTATAACAATTTGTGTTATAACAATTCTATATTTATTTAAAGTTGCGCATTTTGATGTGACGTCACATTTCTCAAACCCCCCTCTCTGCCCCTCGTCACACATCGTCACAAATGTTTGACCCCCCCCCCCCAGGTACGTGACGTCATTTATGGACGGCCCCATACCCGCACGAGAGCACGAAGTATCCCAGGGGGGACGACACCCGGCGTGCCGAGTTCGAGTCCCGTTCAGGGTCCTGGGCCTCCCCTAGGTGGACTCAGCCTCGAAATGAGTTAACTGGCGCTGTGTGGTGGGGACCGTCCATAAATGACGTCACGCACCTAGGGGGGGGGTTAGACATTTGTGACGATGTGTGACGAGGGGGGGGGGGTTGAGAAATGTGACGTCACATCAAAATGCGCAACTTTAAATAAATATAGACGACACGTTCTACTTAATTAAATAGACTTTTTAATAAATGTTTTGTCCTACAACACCAGAGTGCAGCGCCACATTAAATACGCACTACAATGACAATAGTTTAAAGCGATTTGAAGCATGTTTTATTTTGGGGGGGGGGCAGAGCTTTGTGACTTCATATTTGAGGGGGGGGTCTGACTTTTTGTGGCGTCGTGTGACGAGGGGGGGGAGGGGGGGTCAACAATCATCCAAAATCGCGTGACGTCATTTATGGACGGCCCCGTGTGTAAACATCGTCACTGGGGAGACAAAGGCGGCCGGGCGTGGTGCTGGCCACCCACCTCCCTCGTGTGTCGTGCCGGCCTTCGTAGGTGCTACTCGCTAAGAGCAACTTGCCCCAACGGTCTGTTAAAGCTACACGGGGGACTTTTGTCTGTGTACACGCGTGTGTGTGTGCACGTGTGTCTTTTTGTTTGGTTTGTGTGTACGCCTGTGTGAGTACGCGTGCGTGTGTGTGTGAGAGTACGCGTGTGTGTGTGAGTACGTGTGTGAGTGTGAGTACGTGTGTGTGTGAGTACATGTGTGTGAGTGTGAGTACGCGCGTGTGTGTGTGGGTACAAGTGTGTGTGGGTACGCCTGTGTGTGAGTACTTGTGTGTGTGTAAGTATGCGCGTGTGTGTGTGTGGGGGTACGCGTGTGTGTGTGTGGGTACGCGTGTGTGTGTGTGTGGGTACGCGTGTGTGTGTGTGTGTGAGTACGTGTGTGTGTGTGAGTACGCGTTTATGTGTGTGAGTACGTGTGTGTGTATGTGAGTACGTGTGTGTGTGTGGGTACGTGTGTGTGTGTGTGGGTACGCGTGTGTGTGTGTGTGTGAGTACGTGTGTGTGTGTGAGTACGCGTTTATGTGTGTGAGTACGTGTGTGTGTATGTGAGTACGTGTGTGTGTGTGGGTACGTGTGTGTGTGTGTGGGTACGCGTGTGTTTGTGTGTGTGAGTACGCGCGTGTGTGTGTGGGTACGCGTGTGTGAGTACGCGTGTGTGTGTAAGTACGCGCGTGTGTGTGTGAGTACGTGTGTGAGTGTACGTGCGTGTGTGTGTGTGTGAGTACGTGCGTGTGTGTGTGTGGGTACGCGCGTGTGTGTGTGTGAGTACGTGCGTGTGTGTGTGTGTGAGTACGTGCGTGTGTGTGTGTGGGTACGCGCGTGTGTGTGGGGGGGAGCGGTAGTGTAGCAGTTAGTGCGCTGCGCTATGAACCTGGCGACCCGAGTTCGATTCCCGCTCACGGCCTACAACACCAGTGACGATTATCTGAACCGGTCCTGGGCCTCCCCTAGGTCGACTCAGCCTCAAATGAGTACCTGGTGCGATGTGTAAACATCGCCACTGGGGAGACAAAGGCGGCCGGGCTTGGTGTTGGCCACCCACGCCCTCGTGTGCCGTGCCGGCCTTCATAGGTGCTCGCAAATAGGACTTGCCCATACAGTTGTACCGTATTGGGAAAAAAAATCGTGTGATGGATACATTGCGCGCGTATGAGTGCGCGTATGTATGCGCGCGTGTGTATGCGTGTGTGTGTGCGCGTGTGTGTAGATGTGTGTGTGTATGCGCGCGTGTGTGTTTGTGTGTAGATAATCGTCACCGGTGACGATTATCTCAACCGGTCCTGGGCCTCCCCTAGGTCGACTCAGCCTCAAATGAGTACCTGGTGTAGCGGTGTGTAGTAAAACATCGCCACTGGGGCGACAAAGGCGGCCGGGCGTGGTGCTGGCCACCCACCCCCTCGTGTGCCGTGCCGGCCTTCACAGGTGCCGCTCGCTAACAGCACTTGCCCCAACGGTCTGTGAAGGCTGCACGGGGGATCTTTGATTTTGTGTGTCTGTGTGTATGTGTTTGTATGTGTTTGTGTGTGTGACTGTGTATGTGTGTCTCTGTGTTGTGGGGAGCGGTAGTGTAGCGGTTAGCGCGCTGCGCTACGAACCTGGCGACCCGGGTTCGATTCCCGCTCACGGCTAACACCAGTGACGATTATCTGAACTGGTCCTGGGCCTCCCCTAGGTCGACTCAGCCTCAAATGAGTACCTGGTGCGATGTGTAAACATCGCCGCTAGGGAGACAAAGGCGGTCGGGCGTGGTGCTGGCCACCCACCCCCTCGTGTACCGTTCTGGCCTTCATAGGTGCTCGCTAACAGCACTTGCCCCTACAGTCTGTGAAGGCTATACGGGGGATCTTTGTCTTTGTCTTTGTGTCTCTGTGTATATCTGTGTGTCTGTGGATGTGTCTCTGTGTGTGTGTGTGGGGAGCGGTAGTGTAGCAGTTAGCACTTGCCCCTACAGTCTGTCAAGGCTATACGGGGGTTCTTTGTTTTTGTGTGTGTCTGTGCGTGTGTGTCTCTGGGTCTGTGTGTGTCTCTGTGCGTGTGTGTGTCTCTGTGTGTGTCTCTGTGTACATGTGTGTGTCTCTGTGCGTGCGTGTGTGTCTTTGGGTCTGTGCGTGTGTGTCACGGTGTGTGTGTCTTTGTGTATGTGTCTCTGTGTGTGTGTGTATCTGTCTGTGTGCGTGTGTGTGTCTGAGCGCGTGTGTGTCTGTGTGCGTGTGTGTGTGTCTCTGTGCGTGTGTGTCTGTGTGCGTGTGTGTCTGTGTGTGCGTGTGTGTGTCTGGGGAGCGGTGGTGTAGCGGTTAGCGCGCTGCGCTATGAACCTGGCGACCCGGGTTCGATTCCCGCTCACGGCCAACACCAGTGACGATTATCTGAAACGGTCCTGGGCCTCCCCTAGGTCGACTTAGCCTGAAATGAGTACCCGGTGCGGTGTGTAAACATCGCCACTGGGGAGACAAAGGCGGTCGGGCGTGGTGCTGGCCACCCACCCCCTCGTGTACCGTTCCGGCCTTCATAGGTGCTTGCTAACAGCACTTGCCCCTACAGTCTGTTAAGGCTACACGGGGGATATTTGTCTTTGTGTGCGTGTTCTAATTTTCTTCTTCGTGCGGGCATGGATTTCCCCTCTGGTGTGCTGTCTGATTTTGTTTGGCTAATTAAAGGCGCGCCGCGTCTCGCGGGCTCTTAAGTAAAGGATCAAGCGGAATGAATCAAGCGGCACTCGTGTCTCTCTGTTGGTGGTGCTCGCTGCATCTCAATATTGGAACATCCACAGATACACCGCTGCATTAAGGCCGCTTCGCTAATGGAGGCGGCGGGGGGAGGGGGGGCTATTGACCATACTTCACCACGCTGGTGAGCGCGGTCTGGTGAGAGGCTGGGATGACGAACAGGCTCTCCCACCTTTGTTTTGTCCTCGGGTCGCGCGCACCGCGCCACGTCCGACGTTTCGGCTGCCAGTTTCCTCACCCCACCACCACCACCAACACCAACCATTCCCCCTCCAGCACGTGGCTGCGAAACGTCGGACCATCATTTCGGAAACAACACGAGGCCACACACCCCGGAGAGGAAATCTGAGAGAGGGGGGAGAGTGGGATGGAGGGGGCGGGGGCAAAGACAAAGACCCCCCGTATAGCCTCAACAGACTGTTGGGGCAAGCGCTTTTAGCGAGCACCTATGAAAGCCGGCAACTGTGGCACACGAGGGGTTGGATGGCCAACACCACGCCCGGCCGCCTTTGTCTCCCCAGTCGCGATGTTTACACACCGCACCAGGTACTCATTTGAGGCTGAGTCGACCTAGGGGAGGCCCAGCTACCGGGTCCTGATAATCGTCAGTGGGTGTTGGTGGCCGTGAGAGGGAATGTAACTCGGGTCGCCGCGTCATGGCTGGGTGAGAGCCGTGACAGCAGAACCGGCGGGTGGTAGCCACTGATGGTGTACACCGTGTGTTGAATTTCTTTCGCACCGTACGTAGACAACCGTTGCTAGTCGGCAGGATGGGTGAGTGGGTGGGTGAGTGACTGTGTGAGTGAGTGACTACGTGAGTGAGTGACTATGTGAGTGAGTGACTATATGAGTGGGTGAGTGTGAGTGGGTGAGTCACTACGTAAGTGGGTGAGTGACTGTGTGAGTGGGTGAGTGACTATGTGAGTGAGTGAGTAACTGTGTGAGTGGGTGAGTGATTATTTGAGTGGGTGAATGACTGTGAGTGGGTGAGTGACTGTGTAAGTGACTATGTGAGTGGGTGAGTGACTGTGTAAGTGGGTGAGTGACTGTGTAAGTGGGTGAGTGACTGTGTGAGTGGGTGAGTGGCTGTGTGAGTAACTGTGTGAGTACGTGAGTGACTGTGTGAGTGGGTGAGTAACTGTGTGAGTGGGTGAGTGGCTGTGTGAGTGGGTGAGTGACTATGTAAGTGGGTGAGTGACTGTGTGAGTGGGTGAGTGACTGTGTGAGTGGGTGAGTGTCTATGTGAGTGGGTGAGTGACTGTGTGAGTGGGTGAGTGACTGTGTGAGTTGGTGAGTGACTGTGTGAGTGGGTGAGTGACTCTGTGAGTGGGTGAGTGACTATGTGAGTGGGTAACTGTGTGAGTGGGTGAGTGACTATGTGACTGTGTGAGTGGGGTGAGTGACTATGTGAGTGAGTGACTGTGAGAGTGAGTGATTATTTGAGTCTGTGCATGTCGGTTAAGCGTTCTTTCGCACCGTACGTAGCCAACCGATGCAGATCGTGATGCTGGTGGTGGCGGTGAGGACCAACCAACTCAAACAGATGGTCGGCCACGAGTTCCGGGGGAGTGTCAAAAACAAAGAAGAGAAACCGGCCCGAGCTTCACGTCGCCTCGCGGCGCGCTAACCGCAGCGCCACCGCTCGCTGTCGACGCGACCCGCAGGCCCCGTGTAGCCGCAGAGCGGTGTGGGGTGGGGGGGCAACAGTGACGTTGTGATTGCGTGTGTGTACGTGTGTGTGTGTACGTGTACGTGTGTGTACGTGCGTGTGTGTACGTGTGTGTGTGTACGTGCGTGTGTGTGTACGTGTGTGTGTGCGTACGTGTGTGTGCGTACGTGCGTGTGTGTGTACGTGTGTGTGTACGTGTGTGTGTACGTGCGTGTGTATGTGTACGTGTGTATGTACGTGTGTGTGTGTGTACGTGTGTGTGTATGTACGTGTGTGTACGTGTGTGCCGCCACGGTGGCTAGGAGATGTTAACTACCTCGCCTGGTATGCAGGAGGTCGTGGGTTCCATCCCACCCTGACACCTGCTGTATATTTGGAGTTTGCGTCTCTCTCTCAACATCATCACGGTGGCTAGGAGATGTTAACTACCTCGCCTGGTGTACAGGAGGTCGTGGGTTTCCATCCCGACCCTGACGCCTGCTGCTGTATATTTATTTGGAGTTGCGTGTCTCTCTCTCATCATCATCACGGTGGCTAGGAAATGTTAACTGCCTCGCCTGGTGTACAGGAGGTCGTGGGTTCGATCCGACCCTGACGCCTGCTGCTGTATATTTGGAGTTTGCATGTCTCTCTCTCTCTCATCATCATCACGGTGGCTAGGAGATGTTAACTACCTCGCCTGGTATACAGGAGGTCGTGGGTTCGATCCCGACCCTGACGCCTGCTGCTGTATATTTGGAGTCTGCGTGTCTCTCTGTCTCTCCCCTCGTGTTCGCGTGGATGTTTCGCCGGGCTCTCCCGTTTTTCCCGTTCCACATTTCGAATCAAAATCCACGCGTTCAGAGTCTTTGGCTGCTGCCACTCGTTTACACGCGACGTCGACGATGACGATGACGTTGACGATAAGTCCACGCTATCGTTCGTAATAGCTAGGTCGCTTCTGAAAAGATCTCCATAGCTCCGTTCCGAGTGTAGTGACATAAGAAGGGAGGGGCTGCTGGGGGCTCTGGGACCCTGGATGGGCCAGACGCTTAAGCCTCTTGGCACAAGGCGTTGGGTTCTCAGGCGCTTAAGCCTCTTGGCGCCGCCAACGGGGGGGGGGGGGGGGGGGGGGCTGTGCGTGCTCTGTGGGATGTCCTGGTGGCGCACACGGCCCCACCCCTCGTTAGACCAGGCATAAAAGGAGAGCTCCCTGGACGATCGGGGCCCAGTTGTAACTCAAGACCCAAGACCCACGACCAGCCATTGAAGACCCTGGGATGCTGTGAGAGCGAGTGGTGGGACTCTGGAACTCCCGACCTCTACGACCTTGTGAGGGCGAGTTCCAGAGCGTAGCCAGAGTTAGAGTATCTAGGCTGTGTACCTAGGCTGTTGTACATAGGCTGTAACAGAGTATCAGGAGTGTTGGAGAGTTGGAGAGTTGGAGTGTTTGTATTGTAATAAAGAAGTTACCTCTACAAGTGTATCCGGAACCCGTTACACGAGCATAGATGGACTCGTCCGTCTGAACGACGAAGCCAGTCGCTGGCCGTGGTGCTGACGTTAAGAAAAAAAACGCACTTTAAAAAAAATTCATGCTGTGGGTTTAACCACTGATGATGATTCTTTGTGTTGCGATCGAAAGTCGTGATAATTTAATTGTTTAATTTTTATTATTTTATTATTTTCCCTCTACGTGACTCTACCGAAAGAAACAAAGAATATGAAGTAATAACAGTTTAATAGTTTGGTTTAAGAGAGCGTGTGTGTGTGGTTTGGGGCGGTGGTTCAAACCCGGCGTTCCGAGTCCCTTCCCGCTCACGGCCAACACCAGTGACGATTTATATGAATCGGTGCAGGGCCTTCCCTCTACTAAGTTGACTCGGCCTCAAACTGAGTACTTGGTCTCAGTGTATAAACTCGCCACTGGGTGCAGGACAAAGCGGCCGGGCGTGGTGTTGGCCACCCACCCCCTCGTGTGCCGTGCGGTCTTTTATAGGTGCTACTCGCTAACAGCACTTGCCCGACAGTCTGTTGATGCTATACGGGGGTATCTGCGTCTGTGTGTCTGTGTGTCTGTGTGTGTGTACACGAGAGGACACACGGGGAACTGTGTCTGTGTGTGTCTGTGGTGTGTACACGAGAGAGACACACACGGGGTATCTGCGTCTGTGTCTCTGTGTGTGTGTGTACACGATACACACACACACGGGGCTCTGTGTCTGTGTGTCTGTGTGTGTGTACACGAGAGAGAGACACACACACGGTGATCTGTGTCTGTGTGTCTGTGTGTCTGTGTGTGTGTACACGAGAGAGAGACACACACACACGGGTATTCTATGTATGTGTGTCTGTGTGTGTGTGTCTGTGTGTGTCTGTGTGTGTATGTGTGTGTGTGTCTGTGTGTGTGTCTGTGTGTGCTATACACAAGAGAGATACACACGCCAGGGCGTTTACCGATATTTTTTTTATCTTGATTTTTTTCGCTCGCCCTTTTTCATTTTGTCTCCCGGAAATTGGATTCCTCTCTCTCTCTCGTCTGTGAGAGAGAGGAGTTTGTGGTGGCTGGCTGGCTGGTGGTTGGTGGTGGAGAGAGCGTGGAGAGAGCACAGGATCACGGGGGGAGCGTGGGGGGGGGGACCTTCAAAGGGCTCTGACGGTGGCCAGGGGGGAGGCAGACTAAGGGGTCGCGTCGGTGTCTAAAGCAAAGACATAAGCTGCACTCCTCCTAGACCACACAAGGGAAACACACACCACGCACACACGTATATACACACACACACGTGTATATATACACACACACACACACGTGGGAATAACACACACTCGTGTGCACGCAACACACGTGTATACAACACACGTGGAAATATACACACAATCGTGTGCACGCACACGCAATGTATACACAACACACGTGGAAATACTCGTGTGCACGCACCACGTGTATACACACACACGTGTACAAAGACAAAGATCCCCGTATAGCCTTAACAGACTGTAGACGATTATCTGAACCGGTCATGAGCCTTCCCCTAGGTCGACTCAGCCTCAAATGAGTACCTGGTGCGGTGGTGTAAAACATCACCGCTAGGGAGACAAAGGCGGTCGGGCGTGGTGCTGGCCACCCCCCCCCTCGTGTGCCCGTTCCGGCCTTCATAGGTGCTCGCTAACAGCACTTGCCCCTACACACGTGTACACACACACACGTGTACACACACACACGTGTACCAACAACACACGTGTACATGCACACGTGTGTTGGGTCGCAGGTTTCCCCGCTGCCTTTTGACGGGAATCGCTCCTCGAGTGGAGTCGTAGCAGAGGTCGCAACGGGTTTTGATTCCTTACACGTACCCGGCCCGCACCAGGGTCGCAAAACGGGTACCGTACCCGGCCGGGTACGGGTACCCGTACGCTACCAGTACCCTACCCGAAATGATGACAAACGGTTACTCACCGGTGACTCACGGCCTACAGTACCCAGTACCCGGCCCGCACAAGGGTCGCACGGGTAAGGGTAGCCGGGTATCGGGTAGGGTACGGGTATCGGGTACCCGGTGGCGACCTCTGGAGTGTAGTCGCGTAACGCCACTGAACTCGCAACTGAAATGTCGTTCTCCTGACGAATTCGTTAAGTTGAGGGGGGGGGGGGGGTCTTCTCTTGAAGTCGCTTTGAATTTCGCATTAAAAAAATAAGAATACGTGATGAAAGCAGAATGTTTATGGAGTGACTGGGTGGTTACAACTTGACTTGAAGCTTTCGTGACTGCAGGAGTTCTTATTCTTAAAGTAAAGTCACGAATGTGATTGGGTGGTGTTGGGGGTTGGGTGGGGACAGGCGTTATAGAGCAGAACCTTAAATCGTTCCCATAGCATCGAAAGCTACGAATAACATCATAAACACGTAACGGTTAAAGAAACAGGTTTATCAATCTATTAATTAATGTTTAATGCACCTACAGCAGCCCGTCGTTAACAGGGGAATGGTCGTTAAGGGAACACTTTGGGCTCTATGGAGGCACTACACTGCTATACACTACAA